>NW_010102614.1:0-2215 GCF_000699245.1 Pterocles gutturalis
CGGGGTCAGGGATGAGGTTGGAGATGCCACTGGCGGGTATCACATCCTCCTCCATGGGGATATCGGGGAGGGCTCCCCGGCACCCCCAGACACTACCACCTCCCTCCTCCCCCTCCCCAAAAAAGCCACGATGCGGCTCAGCATCCAACCCTCCATCCCACCTCCCCCTGCCTGGATGGCCCCAAGGATCGATAGCGCCGATATGAAACCCCATCAATCCACCTCACCTTCGCCCCGGGGCTGCCGGCGGCCGCTCCGGCTGGCTCAGCTGCAGAGTGACACCGGGCTTCACCTTGACCTTGAGATTGACGAGGCAGCGATGGCATCGCTGGGGAGACTCACGGTCAGCGGCTGCGCTCGCCGCTCGGTTTGGGGGTGTTGAGGAAGAAGGGGGTGAAGAAGAGGCAGGAGGTGCTGAGTGCTGTAAAAATTGGAGGAAAAAATGCAAAGAAATTAAAAATCAACACAGAACCTCATCTGGATGCTTGGGAATATGCTTCCCTACATCCAGTCCTCACCTGGGGTCACATCTGGGGATGCCTCAGCCCCGTACCCATCAGAACTGGCTCTTTACGCTCCCAAATCCATTTCCAGGGACCTGCCTGCTGCACCCTGGCTCACATTCATGGGAAATTCAGAATATCTTGGGGAAAAGTGCCCAGGATGGGGGATTACCTGTATCTGCTAAAAACCACCCCCCACCCTGCGCGAGGATGCTCCCCCATCCTCAGCTCTCCCTGCGATAACCGAGATGCATTTTTGGCCGTGCGTGGGAACCGCCCTGCCAGCTTCCAGCGGTAACCAGTGTAAACCACCACCATTCCCAGCCTGCTCCACTTTCCCAGCCGAAGCTCGGCTCCCCCAGCAGCATCCCCGGGTGGAGAGGGTGATGGATGGTACCCACCCCTGCATCCCAGGATTGGGGTACCCCCTCATCCCGCAGAGCCGAGGAGCAGCAGCAAAGTGCTTTCTGCCGTGGTGATTTTCTCTCTCTCTTAGGAGAACATTTTTAATTAATATCGCCGTTACCCCGTGCACTTGCTGGATAAACAAACCTCTCCTGGATGGTTTAAAGGGCCTGAAAACACCTTAATTAAGGCGTCCGGCAGGGTAAATAACCGGCCTCGCCGTTCTGCCACAGGGATGAAACAGGAACAGATGTGCTCTGAATATACCCCAAAAAAATCATCTTTATGTTTCCCAGCTATCTTCTCATTCAGGGACGGGGACTGATGCAGGGGACCCTGTGCCATGTCCCCTGAAAGTCCTTCTATTTGCCCTAAAGGGACTTTTCTGCCTTTTTGCCCTGGCAACAGGTTCAAGCACTGTCCTTTCCTGCAGCACCTGGGGCACCACAGGCATTGTTCACCATCCCAGCTATATTTGAAATATTCACTCCCAAACTGGAGCTTGCAGGGGAAAAATCAGGTCTGAGAGAATGGGATCCCAGCATCTCGATTGGCCGCTCGAGCATCATTTCAGGGAGCAAACGGCTTTTCCCGGCTGGGCTGTGGCTCACGCTGCCTCTCTGTGCTGAAGAAGCCCTTGAGCATCGTGGAAGGAGCTCGGCTTCACTCTGGTGGAAAGCTGCTTTCTCAGCAAAACCTCCAAAAACAAGCATTCTGGAAAAAAAAGAGATGATTCAGAATGAGCAGGGGATGCTCACCAGAGATTCAGGGCTGCCTTTGGCCCCCCAGTGTCCTCATCAGCAGAGTATCCCCCCCAAAAAGCCATTTTTGCTAATTGTTAATAACCCACTGCAAAGAGGGGAGGGGAAAAAAAAATCCCTTCGTGCCCTAAGTTATGCACAGACAAGAAAATGTCATTAAACTAAACCAAACAAACAAATCGAGAGGCAAAGAGAAAAAAAAAAAAAAAAGAAAATCACATTATCTCGAATCATAAATCCTGGCGAGAGGATATTTACAGGCTGAATTGCCAAGTGCATTGAAACTGCGGAGAATCCGAAAAGCAGATAGCCATAAAGGCAGACAACGGCCCTGGAAAAATGCTTTGATTAGGATCTGGGCAGCATTCAGCCCAGATGTTCATTTGTCAATGAAAGAGGGATGGGGAAGGGTGGGGGGGAGGTGAGAAAGGCTTTAAATAAATCTTTACAACTAGAAAGGAGCTTGTAATACACACCATATGGGGAGAAACGTCCCTCGAGCCCCCTCGCCTTCCCCCCAGCCCGGCGGGTTTGGAGGCAGGCTGG
>NW_010102615.1:0-1198 GCF_000699245.1 Pterocles gutturalis
CCCCGCCCACCCCGGGACCTGCGCCGGGCTGCGGGCTGCCGCTCGCCGGCCTCCGGACGGGACTCCGGTGTGGTTCACCAGGAGACCAGACTACTAAAACAGCCTTTTCTTCCTTACAGCAAATTCTTTGCTGCCTACCCATCAGAGGAATACCGGAGGAAACCCGGGCTCCGGGCACTGGGGCTTTTCGGAAGGGATGGCTTCCTCCGCTCCCTCGTCCTCCAACGACGCTCCGGACCCCACCCCAACTAATTTACGACCCACAAGTAGGTTTTAATATTTTCCTCGTTTAAAGTATTTTGGAGGCTTTCTCCAAAACCTTTATTGGAAAGACCAATTTGGAAACGAAACGATAAATCCGTGAAGCCCTGTTCCGCGCCGTTAAGCAAGGTGTGGAAAGTGGTCTACACAAAGAAACCATCTTCCTGGTGGGAGCAGGAGAGGTTGGTCCATGGTGAATAAAACGCTGGGAGGAAAAGCCCACGTCAGCAGCCAGAGCTGCCTTTATCTTACAGCCACATTTGAGGGATTTAGACAATAAAATAAACCCCCAGATGGCTAAAAAATCGGGATATTGTAAGGGATGTGGAGAAAATGAATCAGTTAAAGGGCGAAGTTACACCAGTGGCTTAAAGTGGGTGTCCCCCCCCTTACATTTTATAAATGCTAATGCTGCAGCTTCCTTTCAGCCTACGCTGAAGCCTGTAATCAAGCGAAATTGGGATGCTAATTGTAGCTTTTCAAAGCCTTGTGTTCCTAATTGCCCTGAATTCGCCTTGAGTTATTGAGGTGTGAGTGGGAAGCAGAGGCTGCTGCAGGTGGATAGAGAATCAGTTTATAGCCCTGCCAGGCAATTCAGTCCTTCGCCTACCGAAAATAAAAAAAGAGGCTCGATGCTATAAAGCATCAGAGACAAAGAGCGGGCAACAGTAAGAAATGAAAGGTTGTCAGGCACCGCAAAGCGGGGAATAGCTTTTACCCTGAAAGGGCGACGAGGCACGAGCATCGAAGTCATTATTGTAATTATTCTGCAACTGGAAGGAACGGGGGAGGGGACGAACGACAGCACCAGGTCTTGTTCCAGGCGGGGGTGACAGGCTCTGCTGCCTTCAGCTGAGGTGTCACACGCAGAAATCGAATTAACTGCCCACGAGGCTAAAAATGAGACAACCTCTGACAGCAGCACCCCGCACTGCCC
>NW_010102616.1:0-18992 GCF_000699245.1 Pterocles gutturalis
CTGGACTGCATTGAAAGAAGCATTAGCAGAGGGTTGAAGGAGGTGATTCTGCCCCTCTACTCTGCTCTTGTAAGACCCCACCTAGAGTAGTGTTCAGATGTGGGGCCCCAACATAGAAAAGACCTGGACCTGTTGGAGAGAGTCCAGAGGAGAGCCATGAAATTGGTCAGAGGGCTGGAGCACCTCCTCTATGAGGACAGGCTGAGAGAGTTGGGGTTGTTCAGCCCGGAGAAAAGAAGGCTCCGAGGAGACTTAATAGCAGCCTTACAGTACCTGAAGGGGGCCTACAGGAGAGATGGGGAGGCACTCTTTATCAGGGAGTGTAGTGAGAGGACAAGGGGTAACGGGTATAAGCTGGAAGAGGGGAGATTTAGACTAGACATTAGGAAGAAGTTGTTCACTTTATGAAAGCGTATGCATCCATAACACTTTATGGAAGTTTTCATTATTTAGGTGGAGAAACTTACGTACAGTGATGCAACGTGATTCATCAACAGTCTCAAACTAAGCCAGTAGCAGGCTGAAAACAGGACTCAAGTCTCTAGGGTCCGACCTGATATGCTGTCTGTAGGAATACGCTTTGCACTGGACATTGGTTAGAACAATTCTCTATTTAATTTTAATTATAAATTAAAAATAGCATAATTAATATGAAATTCATTTCTTGTGTTTTCCAGCTTGTTGGTTGCATTAATCAAAAAATACATGTATACATTTTTTGCAGATAATGATATGGCACATTGAAGGTTAAATTGCAATATAGTTTATTTCTATTTCCATTTATTTGATTTAGCATGCATTTTAAAAAAATCAACAACACAACATTAAAAACCCCAACAACTAAACTTCTTTTCATTAACTGCATTTTAATACTGATAGTACAATTTTGCTTTCAAATATAAGTCCCAGTAACTTCCCTCCAGTAAGAAAGTTCACCTCAACTTATGAATTCTAACTTTGAAGAAAACTTAGCTCCAGTGTGTTGCAATTGATTTTCAAGTGCCTGCAAATTAAACTCTGTTGTAGTTTTGCTTAAAGCTTTTAGATTGCATTATATATGACCTTGTGATGGCAAAGAAAGCAATAAAATGGGGCTACAAGAAAATGTAAACAGAAAGAATGCTTTTATTATTGTTTCTCAGTCCCCTGTATCCCAGAGCTTTTACATCACCATGTTGCCAACATCACTGTCACATCGGTACATGACTCTATATGCATGTGAATACTAATTTACCAGGTCACAGTTTAGCTTTTACAATTCCATAAGTACACTGTAATTAGACAGAAGCAGCTCATACTTTCTGAAAAAGTGTTTCTGAAACATGGACATAGGGTATTCTTAAATCCTGGAAGCAATTTTCATGGAGAATATATCTCTGTTTAAGAAAACATAATTCCTCTCTCATCAAATAAACACTGGTGTAATTCAAGTATCCTAATGAAAAAGTAATGATGAAAGGAATCTTTTAAACAACTGGTAGCATAGCTAGATCACGTAGATAATTTCTGTTACGTTTTGTCAAAGAATCTTAATTTTTTCTGCATCTTAACTTCTACAAATACAAATGACGGATCTCTTTCCATATTCTCTGCAATGACATTTGCAGTAAATTTAATTTATAATATCGTACCAAGTATCCACTGCTGCACTGTCACTGAGATTATTGAAATGATAGTTCTGCTAGATAATCTATCAATCCAAACTGCAGGACTTGGACCAATCTCGTCTATATTAAAATTACCTTCCCTGTAAGAAAGACATAATTCTTCTCCTTTCTTTCACAACTTTGCCTTCTGTTTTGAGTTTTATGAATAATTGCTTTCTACTGATGAAAAACAAATTCTAATATACTGCACACATGGTCATTGATCACTATAAGCACTAATGTATAAATAAAAATATGTTTATGTTTCAAACTAAAACTGACATCTCTATAATAAGACCTCATACACACAAGCTGGTACATTACTATACCATACCCAGATAGGCTGATTGCTCAGTTTCTGTGAGAGTTTTTCCATCTGAAATATGGATCTTATGTTAATAAAATATGGAAATAATAATATATATTTTCAGTGAAAAAAAATCTATGGGGTATTTGATTGTTAAATTAACTGAACTCCAGGATTCTCCATTAATTAAGATAGTATTGCAGGTATATATTTAAACCAAAGTACATTTACAACTTTGACTTGGTGTACCACTATAAACCTGTTCTCTAATTCTGTTTTAGATGAGAAGCTGCGTGATATTCCCTTCCCAGTCTCTAGTGGATAATTACCTATGCTACATGATCACCATACACTTTCTGTACAATTGCTCATCTGTTATTGATAAAGGCCATAAATACATGGCAAGTCAGAACTGTAATGCATTAGAAATGGCACTTGATAACTTAAGTAAATATGATGAAAAAGGAAGGGGAAGAAGGGGAAGAAGGAGAACGGGAAGGGTCAAGAGGGGAGGGAAAGGGAAAGTAAGGGAGACTAAGTGCAGTTTTTAAAAGCTGAGCATGATTTTTTCTTTCTCATACACCATGTAATCTGTATTAAGTTTGATAGGTGTGGACCAAAAGTTTGGAAATAAATTAAAACAGGTATCTCCATACTTTCTTTTTAAAGAATTTCTCCTTGCTGATTGCAAGAATGGCCACTAAGTTGCTAGTTCTATAAAAACCAAACCAAGACCCCAAACTTATTTGGAAAAAAAATAAATCAAATCTTGTTACAGAAAGGTTTAAATTGAAAATATTTTATGGCTTTGGGAAACTTTGAATGTTTTACATTTCTTTAAATAAGCAATTTTAGTCCATCCATTAGCCAGGGAGAGGGTCTTCTTCTCCAAGCTAGCGTGCTGTATAGTTTGCTTCTAAGATTAAACTGTCTTCACTGGATTCTGTGACCATTACTAGTGTTGTAAGCATTGGTTCCTAGGTGTCCCCCCAGGAAGAGCAAAACAGAATAAGAAAGAAAACTAAGAAAATATAAAGACAAAAAGTCTTTGGTTTTGCAATGGGAAAGGCATTATCATTGAGCAATATTTTAAAAGGGGATTATGAAAATTTTATAATTTTATAATTTTTTTGCCTTCTAATTCTGTTTCCATTTTATAAACCTCACTAATCAAAACATTTATTTTTTTAGATGTCTTAAAAAAATAAGTTAATGATTCATGTCACTTAAAAAAATATATATATATATGTTTTCCCAGTGTTATTGCTGAGGGAAAAAAGAGAGTTTTGTTTGTAGGCAGAAATCCATGACTGAATCTTATCTACTTTCTCCCTGTTAGAAGAATGATGCCCAAGAAAACACAGTCTGGTCATAGTTTCTATTTAGCTTCATTATTTTATTTTTTATTGTAGTGCTTTCCAAAGTAGTACCTAGGTTTCTAATAGACTACTCCTGGGCCATGTCAATTCCTATTGATTTCTACTATTTCAACAAAAGTGGTCTTCCTAGCAGATATCTTGTAGCACTCAAAGCATGTTGACGAGATGCAAAGTCAAAAGAATTTGAATCCTGTCACAAAAATCTCAAAATGGAAAATACCCACAAACTTAGCTTGGAAAAAAAATGACAGAGCTTCTACTGAGCTCTGCCTGGACCAAATTCCCCTATGACTGTGATGGTGATTTATTGCCCTCGTAACCAATGCTCAATGACTATGAAGATTGTTGTCTGCCCTGTTCCAATCATTACTAGACCCATGTTATATCAGAGAAGTTTACTTCAAAACACAGTTAATCTGAGCAATATACTTCTTTCCTTTGTCAAAATACTCATGCGGTGTTATGGTTTGCCTTCCATCCAGGGTTTGAATTAGTTGCTAAATGTAAATATCCATCATTGTTAAGATGTCTTATTTTATACACTCTCAGCTTCCCACTTCCCCTCCACAAAGGCAAAGCTACTGTCACTTTTAGAATCCATGGCAATGGATACCCTAGATTTCTCAAATGACAATAGAAGCCTATGTGTGGGGAAGCAACTGTGTGACCAGCAAAGAGCACTGTCCTCAATCTAGAGAATATACTGCAAGAGATGTTTAATGTGCTTGTTTTAAATATAGGCAATTATAATATATAATAGTAATATAATTACTAAGAAGTTTTGAGTCAAATATATCAACATAATTTTATAAGTGAGAATCTCTAAAATATTACTAAGCACTATATTACAAAATCCCCAGACATCCAACTTCTAGTAAGCGGTACTCAATTTTATTTTCCAAAACATAAGCATATGATCCATTTAAAATTATTTAATTATCTACAGTGGTAAATTTATTATCAAGTATGTGCACTATTATCTTACATATATTCCACACAATCGTTATAATCCGTTAAATAAAACAGATTATTAAAAATAGCACAAAATAAAAATTTTACACTGTTCCTAAATGCATTCTGATTACGAAATAATCACCAGTTGGTAACAGATACCCAATTTAGAGCTCAGGTGTATTACAGCCTAACGTAAAGACGTACATGGGGCATGGGGCCACATTCCATGACAGAAAGGCTCCAGAGAAATGTTTGATCATTCTTTGTGATGCATAAAATATGTCACAGCTGTACTATAAAAGATATCAACCATCAGGTGAGGCTGTCATTTGCTTTTCTGGATTATATTGGAAAAACACCATGTTTCTGCCTTGTACTTGTGTGGGATTATTGCTCAAGAAAACACAACCTATTTAGTCTGCATACATATTACCGTACCCCTGCTCTATTTCAAAAGAAAGTAGTCATAAAATAAACATGTTAAGGAGAATAGATCTGGCTGATATTTTGTTTCAACATACACCCATTTCATATAAGTTGTGAATATCTTAAGTACTGGTCTACATTAAAGCTAGGTTCTACAAAAGGATTGCATATTTCTCTGGGGTCTAGTTCTTTTCATTTGATTTCTGTTATGCACACATCTTATTTCAGTTCAAAATATAAGCCTGTGTCACAAATGATATGTATAACAAAGGAACAATGGCAGTAAAAGTAGACAAATGTATAAAGATTTATTATATTTCCCATCAACTCATGGACTTTTAAAAATTATATTTATTATTAACATATTCATCAAAATACAAACAAACTGCAACTGTTAGAATTTTAGTAGAATTTACTGATTTTTTTTGTCCACTCTGTTCATCCGTTAGGAAGTACGTTTATCAAAAATTCATGTGTTTTTATTTACTGGATGGAGAATATATTTCCTACTTATCAAAACAAAAATTGTCTGTAAAAATACCTTTGGAGACTGACCTTTGTGCAACATTTACTATACGTACTATGGTCACATGAGATATAATATTTTAATATGGCAGATGTAGGAAACACACAGAAATGTGTTGGGTAGAACACTAGTTAAAGTTTATAACAGTTCTTGTATCATAAATTGTCTTTCTTGAGATGCAGATGTAGATGCTGTACTCTTTTTCTAGTTTAATGTGTTTAGAGTTTGGAGTAATGAGTTTAGTGTTGATAATTTGAGATTTTACTCCAGGGTCTTTGGTGCTCAAAATTACTCTAATTTGCAAAATGAAACACTATTATTAGTTAAAAAAGCCACAAGAAAACAGAAACACAAGATAGAGGATATTATCACAAAGCTAAGTTTATTCAGATTCACTTGAAATTATATTCATGCTGATGAATAACAATCACAGTTTTCAAGGCCATTAGAATAAATTTTACCTGTTTTGTAAATATCTTGGGGTTTTCAAAAACTTTTCAAACTTAAACGGACCTATCTAAATGACAGTTTTAGTATTAGTTGCTTAGTAAGAAAATGGAAGTCATTATGTTTTTAATTGAGTTTGAAGAAACACTTTTCACAGAGAATTAACATACGGCACAACAGACAAAATCGATTAAGGCCCGCCATCTGGCAGAAGTCTAGAAAAGTTGCTGCCATATGTTTTGACCAAGACTGCAAAATAAACTGTTTTATACTGTCAGCACCTCCAGTTCTGTTTTATAAATTACATTCAGTTTTATTATATATATGAAAAAGATTAGGAAAGGTTTCATCTATGACTGGCCAGTTAATTGGAAAACAGACGCTATACGGAATTTTAAAACAGGCACAGGGTGAAGGGCCTCATTTTGAAAGCCGTTTGACAGCTATAAGTAACAAAAAAGTGCATGGATTGCTATACATTGTTTATTAGGCAGAACTTTAATGCCTTATCAGTAATATTTTAATCATTCTTCAATATTCAACAATTGCAGTTTTTCTTTGATAATAATTACAGAAGAAAGTGTAATATAAAATTCCTGGACAGAGGGGAAGAATATTTCTGAAATTCATGGGTAATATCAAGAAGTGGTGAAAAAAAAAAAAAAAAAAAAGAAATCCATCTTTTTCTTAAAAGGATATAGTTTCATAAAGAATAGATTTTAAAAATCAGTATATATGTATGCTGCTGTTGGAAAAATAACATATCAGGTTCAAATGAAATTTAGGAATGTTAATCTCTTTTGCAGCTGCTATTTTTGTTTTATGGTATTTTTACAGCTGTTTTTAATTTCTTTTAAGAAATACTAAACCTTTCGGAGTATTCCCAAGTGAAACACCATGGTACAGATAATTGGTTTCATTGCAATTCAGATTATGAACATCATTTTTCAGTTGTTACTTTCAAACTATATACACAGCTAAATCTGTAAGCCATTTTCCTTATTTCAGCTACTATCAAAAAGGGAGAAAATGGCTTAAAACATCACAAAGCCTTAATGTCTTTATCAGGATTTGTGATGTCTGAAAATATTTACTCTACTAATGAAGAATGTTCATGATCAATGCAAAAGTATCTTCAAACATATTTATGTTTATCTGATATATATACATATATATATATGTATATGTATATATATATGGGAATAAGACATTATAAACTGACATATGTGTGTACCAGAAAAGCCTATTCAAAGGGAATATGTGTAAAGAAGAATTTTAATTCATTTTTGAATAAATTGCATAGCAACTATAACTGAAGAGCTGTTAATATCTCCAACATTTCCTCTGTCCTGTGCTCTGTCCACATCATATGCTGGCTTGCTATCACAATTCTTGTAGGAGAAAAACAGACTAACTTTTTCCCCATCTTCCCCTCCCCTGGGCCTCTGGTTAATATGGGGCACAAAGTACTAAACAACACCTGGATATTTCTTTTTATCCTTATGTTCAACATGTGGTTCCACATTGTATTTACAATATATCCTCCTAGCCCTAAAGCAAATAAGCTTTTATTTTTCTTCATAGGCTTCTGTCCATGTCGTCACTGTAATATCAGCATGCTTCATAAGGAGTAATGAATTTATTCTCAGAACATTTCTGTGAGATCCGGAAATACTTGAATGAATATTTACAATGACAGAACAGAGAGAGGCACTGAGAGCTGTAGTAACGTTTTAAGTAAAGGAGAAACAGGTACAGAACCCAGACTGTTTGCTCTTAACCCATGGCCCCTGTCACAAGACAACTCTCACTTTTCCAGAGGATCCTAGCACACTCAGGTTGCTCAAAACCTGCCTTAATGTTTGCTTAGTGTGCCCAGTGAAGACCTAACTCATACTGCTCTGAATTTGTGTGGTTCTGTTTGGGCCTGAAATTAAATGGGGAACAAAAGTCAAAAACATATGTGATTACATAATAAAGGACCTTATCAAAACATGTACACACAGGGAAGCAGAGTTCATGCTATGCGTGTAACCTTAACTTTGTCATTTCCAGACTCTGAGGGCTTCTCTTTTTGTTGCGCTTTTCACTTAACACTAGGGGTGGGAGGGCAGTGGAGACATTGAAAAATTTTTAAAGAATAATTGAAAAACACAGAAATTCCAAAATATTTTTTTGCTTGGTAGATAACAATCAATTTTTTTCTTTAGTGCAATTTTTATATGTACATTATATTTTTTATATATGCTATATTTATTTACAAACAGTGAGGCAGAAAGGGTTACCTCATTCCGTGTATATCTTTCTTTTAAGTCTTGCTTCCTTCCATATGCATCTTCATATATTTTACAAAAAAAAAAAAAAGCAGGACACTTTCAGTCTCTGTTTTATTCCCTGTGGACTGTCACTTATTTCAGAATTCCCTGTGAGATTTCTCCAAGCTACACAGACATGCACAGAAACACAAAAAATATAAAGCAGACAGATATAACATCAATTACAAAATTCACCACGAATCCATGTAAAACCTTACCCTGGTTCACACATCAACACCAATTTCATTCCACCACTAAGTGGCACATATGAGTCTAAGACTAATTCCCATACCAAATTTCATATTTTTAGGCAAACACCGATTGTCACCTTTGTGACTTACAAACCTATGTCTTGTTTTTAAACATGAAGTATAAAGGAGACAAATCATAATTTATAGGCAGTTGAGACTTACAGCTTATTGAAAAAGAAGAAAGTGACCAGATGGACAATTGAAAACTATATCATGCACGAATTTCTATTTTGTAGTTAGCTATTATGAGTTTGCTCACTTCTTTGTTTGTTTGTTTGTTTTTGAAGTAGATAATACCTAATGGCTGTATGACACTGGCATCTTTGAAAATCATAACTGCACTTCAAACAGATAAGGTCTTCATTCTAAAATAAGTTATGCTCTTCAAATTGGTAAAATAATAATTCTCAATAAATATTCACCGTCAAATTTCTCAGGAAACCATGTTCTGAGATAGAGGGTTTTTTTTTTTTACTGATAGCTATTTAATATCTTTATTGTTAATCTGGCAAAACATTAAATTTTTGCTGGCAAAGCTTGCAGGTCATATAAGAATTGGTGAAGTAGTAAGTTGGACTTCATGATCCTTGAGGTCTTTTCCAACCTTAATGATTCTATGAGTCTATGATGATCTATTCTGTGATTCTAATGATGAGTACACATCAGTTTTACCAAGTGATAGAAATTACTTGTGGAACTGATCTCATTCAAACAGCATAAATTTTGTGGCAGATACATATACAGTAATACATCTGGCAACAACAGAAAATATAGATCCATAGGACTGGAGGGTTATAATTTGGAAATCCATGACACCCTAGAAGGTAGGAAAAATGGTAAGTAACTGGCTTAACATGAGCTACCAGTACAATTTCTCATTGTAACTGTGGTGGACATGGTTCCTGGTTATATAGACAGGAGAATAATGGGGGAAACGCTCAACCTTGTTGAGTCACATATTGGACCAGTCCTCAAATTACTGACGTGATCAAGATCCTATGAATCATCAGGTCCTAAAATAAAGGAATTGTTTCAAATGGAGCATTTTCTTACATGTGCTTGGTGTCTTCTACCATAATACTTCTGTAGAGCCTAAACATTTACGTGCAGGACAGAATGAGACAAATAAGGAAATTAATATGAAGTTTTATGAAAGAATTATGTATTATAATGTGAAGAATCAGAATAGAAAATGTGGTTTTTTTGTGCATCTTTCAATCATTAAGAGAAGTAATGTGTTACCCATATATTATGTGATATTGTCCAATATTTACAGCAGTTACTTCTGGATCAAACTTCTCTTCAGATACATCAAAGGCATACCTTATAAGTAGCCAAATGATTTTCAGAAAGGGTGTTTTTTTTTTTTTTTTCTGAAGACAGACAGGCTCAATTTATAAGTCACACTTTATCAGAAAGAAACCCTTACCCATCGTTGTTAAAAGTAACACATAGGGTTATTATACCTGAGGAAGATCACAGTATGGAGATACTGTGGTTTGAGGTTTTTTTTAATTTTTTGTGCTACTAACAACATTTGGTATATCATGTTTTACAATTTATCTCACACAAGTAATCAGGTGGTGTTTCTTTTGTTGTATGGGCATTTGCCAGAGGAAAAAGAGACTAAACTCTAACCTCCCTCCTTGCAAAAAAAAAAAAAAAAAAAAAAAAAAAAAAAAAAAAGCCAAATATGAAAGAAATACTAGGATACTAGGAAAACCACCAAAACTTGCAGAATAACTCAGGGTAAATCTCCTGTCTGACTCTGCTTTCCAATAATTTAACTGACTTTTAAAAATATACTAGATTCAAAGGCACATTGTCCCTTTAATCAAACACTAAAGACCTGTTCCGTGCCTGAAATTGTCAAATGGAAATTTATCAGGCAATACAATTATAACATAAACAAACAAACAAAAAAAAAGTCAGAACAATAGTAACAGTAGTGAGACACAAGGAGAGAGATAATTATTTGATAAAAATATTGAATATAATGTCAAGGTATATGGAGGGAACGTCCAAAGGAAAAAGCTAATTGCTGGAAGAAAATAAGATCTAGAACAGATCTAGAACTATACATTACTTTTTTTTAGTGAAATATATACGTAAAAAGTGATAAGTTTCAAAGGATAAGTTGCAAATTTACTGATTTTAATTGAAGTGGGTGACCACTTCTCTTCTCAGAGCTCATCTATTTTATCAAGTTCAATGGAGAATGGAAAGACCAAATGTCAGGAACCACTTAATGTGAGGCAGGTTCTCTTCAACCCATTTTCTACTCTTCTCAAGCCACGTGTTATGAGGGATCATGGGAGGACTTCTGAGGGTTATATTGTTTTCCTCAGCTCACAAAATGGTTCATAGTACTCCAACATGTCCTTATTCACTATTCTTTTAATTTCTGTTCTTCCTCCACAGGATTCATCAGCAAAAAGTATATTCTTTCTTCCTACACCATAATACTGAGACTTAATAGTGCTAAGCCAGAAGAACTTTTTTTTTTTCATTTTTTTTTCTTTTTTTTTTTTTTTTTTTTTTGCAAGATCTTAGCAGGAGTTCTTTAAGGTACAAAGGATACTTTAATCCACCAAACTAGTAAGTTATTCAGCCTTACTCAGAGGCTTAAGGGGCATGCATAAGTATAGACCTGCCTAAACTCTTCTTCTGATATTTCTAGCTGTTTCAGTGGAAATCTACGAAAACTTAAAAGCCCCATAGCTAGTTCAGTGTTGTGTCTAAACTAACATACTCTTGAAGGAATTGGTTTACCTAACAATTTTAAATTTGGTGCCTTGCCACTTGAGAGCACTGGCAGAGGAGCTCAGATCTTCCTATATCCATGCCATCATTCATATTTATACTCAGAAACTGCTCTTTCTGTCATTTTTCTGTCTTGAGCAAAACATGACCAAAGAATTTCCTCACATTAATTTGCTATTGTTTGGTACAACATTTTTAAACAGTGGAGTTCTTCAGGAAAGTTAAATACTCCTTAATTACAGACATAATTTTGATTGTAACAGAGGAGAAAATCCTTTCTGATTCTTAAGCTGGATTTTATGTCAGAAACAAAGCATCCTAGAAGCATGCTGGCAATACATCTGCACTTGGATAGAGAATGAAGAGGGCAGCATTATTGGCAAGATGGCTGCTGAATTCTAGGAAAGACAGCACATGTGGATAAAAGTGATCTGTGCCATCATGTTCCAAATAAGCCAGTGTGCTTTGAGACACAGACACTGCAAAGAGGAAAAAACTCTGGCACAGTTTAAAAAAGAAAAGTGTGTCCCATCCATTATATGTGTTAGATGGCTTGGTCATTTCACAGATTAGCCCAGTCAAATTTCATTCGACAAGGGTTTCTTGGGTTTATTTTATAAGATAATTTACTTTGCCAGAGTCAGGTATAATGAATTTAACATTATGTTTTCAGATGACAAAACAACTATCTATTGAATTTTTATTGCAATTTAGCTATTACGAAGGTTAAATTATGGCCATAAACGTAGTTCTAGAGAATGTGTATACAAAAGGCATTGTCAAAAACTGCCCATTTGAAATAAAAGAGCAGAACCAGATTAAGATCTGCAAAATTTTCTGAATTCCGATCTTTGCTTACATTTGTGGTACTCATTCTTGCATGATAATTTTCACTGATACGTGTAAGTAGACTAAAACTGAACAAAGATTTTCCCCGGTGATCAAGAAATAATTGTACCTAAGAAATAAATGCTATTTTTACAGAAAAACAAATGCTATGTTACAGAACTAATATAGAATATGACACAAATTCAAAAAATATTTTTTGCATCTTAAAAAATAAAGTAACACCATTTTTGCAGTAAGACCAATTAGGAATTGATTTTGCACACTGATCTTCTCCCCAGATTTTCATTTGCTAACCAAGACACAGAACAAGAATATGTTTAGATAATGTATTATTCTTTTTATACTGAGAAATAGCTAATAACAAAAAAGTTATAGTAAATTATTTCATGTTAGACCAAATATTTAAAATCAATACATCAAAAGCTCACAGCCCATTTTGCTTCTACTCCTTGCTTTTAAAAAGGTGTCAACAAATGCCAAGCATACACCAGTTGCTAAGGCACCAAACATTTTATTATAATATAGCCTAAATAAAAGAGGCATGTATTCTTGTGTCTGCATTCATCTGCATTGATTCTAGAAGATTGTGTAGTGGTGGAACCTGAACCCTCTCTCTGTTTCTGCCCAGAACACTGAGGAGAGAAAAATTGTTCCTAGAGCAGGACTTTGAGACACCTTACTCTCTCCTGTAGAGCTCAGAGGGAAATGTATGCGCAAATGGAGTAACCCCTTAAGGTCACCTTTTTCCTCCTGGCACACTAAACATAGACCATGTTAGTCTGGCAAGGGCACTTTGGGCTCTTGTGAAGTGCACCTTTTAAAAATCAGACATCAAGATGCCCGTGGCCATAACAGCATCTCAGAGGGGAAAAATAACACTTTCTTTCTTGGCTGTAAAATCACACACCCCCAGTAAAGCTAAATTGAACAAACTACCCTCATGTTTTCAGAATTTTCAAAGACACAATGTAACAGTAGCCTACAGGTGGTAACATTTTAAGAAAAGTGCATCTGAATGGAAATCAAACATTCCAATGTCTGTTGACGGGACAAAAAAAAACAGGACCTGAAAAAAGAGGAGGTACATGCCTCTATTTAACATAAGACCTAGTGTTGAGCTCTTCATCTATAGTGGGAGGTGGACCCTCCTAAGGCTAAGTGCCTTTAATTGTGTATGCTCAGATCCAAAGTGGGGCTCTCTGGAGAAAACCTCATGAGGAAGGAATAATGCTTTTTAAAAAATTTTATTTTCAAATAAAGTAAAAAGTTTGATTCAATATACAGATGTGGTTTTTTTTTTTTTTCCCTTTGATCTTTGAAAAGCTCTGGGTAAACACATCTAACAGCTCTCAGCTGTGTTTGTTTAGCCTAGGTAGCTGGAATTTTACAAGAGGCAGTTGGAAGAACAATTGGATCTCTACTGCAATTGTTCTGAAAGATTTAACCATCTTTTCAAACTAAATAGGACCTGAAAGTAGAAACTTACCTGTTGTGAATTTAGATTAGTTGTAATACTGATAATCAGAACTAGCTGATTCCAAATTCTGTAGATCAGGAGCAGAGAAATATACCAACTGTTAGTATGCTCAATTTTTTTTAAGCATATACTGCTACATTGTAAACAACCAGCAAACAACAAAACTTACCCCTGACCACAGCTATGCATTTTTTCTAACTGGTTGATAAGTTATATTTAAAGAAGTCTGCACAAGTAGCATTCAGATTCTAGGCTTCTGTAGTTACTCCCCAGATTTCTGGAATGTATCTGATAGCAATAAATAAAAATGAATATTTCAGTCAATTCAGTATGTTCTGAAGAAGAAATCATAGTTTCAAAAAGCAGTGGGGTTGTGGTAGTGATATTTGAGGTGTGTATGCAGGCACATGCATACAACAGATTGAAATACGTGATGTAGAAAGGTTTTTCTGGCAGCAACTTTGAGTGCAATTGTAAATCATTTCCCCTTTTTAGCAGTTAGGTGAGTGTCTGAAATGCTACCACCATCTGTAGATCAAATACATAGAGCACATTACGTATACATATGTGTACAGAAGTACACACACACAAAGACTGAAACAGAAAATGTTTGCAGGTAAATCCACATTACAAAATGGTGTTTATATGGATTTATTTTTTCATATAGCCATAAGTACACCCATACAAACATATGAATATAACTGCATATTTTCCTTTGAAATACAAGTAATTTATTGTGTGTATATATGTGTGCATTGTAAAATATATAAAATATGCTGCATTAAAGCTACCTTTGATACTTCTACAAAATTTGTCTCAAAATCTACTACACAGTGAAAGTAAGCCGTCCTTTTAGTAAACAGTGACAGTGAGCTTTCAAGTGTTGAAGATTTCCTTAACCTCACCTGATATCATTTAAACTACAGGACAAGGTGAGCACCTCCATGTGGAAAAAAGAATGTGTCAATGCAAGCTATTCTGAGGTGGTAGAAATGAGCCTTCCATCTTTCTTCTTCAAAATAAATGAAGTCATTGTAGCTTTTCTTAAAGTCAAATGTACAGTAATTGATTTTTCACTGTATCTGAGTTCCCTGTGAGTATATTCTATTGTAAGGTTGAAATTTTTGCATTAACCAGTAACATTGACCAGATCTACCTTAGCACTAAAACAGACAGACTGTCTTAATAACAGATCCCTAGCCAAAGCACATGAAAGCAATTAAAAAATAATTAGAAAAATAATTAGAAAACCTATAAAAACACAGACCTACATCTAAGCTACATCATTAACTATAGAACAAATAGAATTAACTATATTGTTGCTGCTAAATTTAGAGAACAGTGCTGAGGAGAGGGGAAGGAAATGAGGAAAGAGACAAAAAAGCAGAAATTGGACACACCCTCACATACATTGATTTGGTGTGTAAGGCTCAGCTTCACATTTATCTGAATTCAGTTTTTCTGCTTATCAAAGAGGTTAAAAAATCTTAACTGAATGCTTATTTAAAAGTATGTGAGAATGATTGGTACTGCTGAGAGAATTTGTTAACCTAAAAAACAGTTTCTGTAAAATTGTAAACATTTTTTTACATTGATCATATTTAACTGACATAATAAAGCCATATTCTAAAAAAATATTTTTCTCTCAAGTTAGCTTTCCTACTAATAGAAATTGTAAACCACACCTTTAACATTCTGTTTATACAATGTGTGTAACTTAAGGCATGAGCAACTGTTAGAAACTGGTATGGGAATGCATACTCCCTATTTTGGATATTATAAAGATGGAAGTCTGCAACTGGAAGAATGGAAGAAATTTTAGCCTTAGTTTGCTCCCTTGGTTGTTGCTATAGTGTCTCTTTTTTGTGGAAGACAATGAATCATGACAACTAATTGTTACAAGGGTAAACAATCACTGTTTAGTTAGGCTCCATTAGTCATATCTTTGGGGAACAGAAGGCAGAATGGCAGCTGTTAGGGGTTGCTGAATCTGATAAAGTTGAGGCTGCTACAGGCCTGTGTCCCTAGTGAGGCTGAGCATGTATTCCCAAAAGGTATACATGTGCATGCCTTTATACACATGTACACATACACAATACACATATACATACAGCTGGTCATACAGATCACTCACACAAAAACAGCCCCAACAAAAATCATCCTGTTACCCTTTGTCTGATCAGGATGAAGGTCTAATAGTGGGAAATGCATATACAGAAGTACAACTTGAATCCCCTGGCTTAGGCATGTGGTCTGCCCCAGTAGTTGTCCTGGACTCTTCTCTCCAGTTGCTGGCACCAGGACAAAGAAACCCCCAAGGCTGGACCCCCACTCCAGCTGCTGGCACTCAGACTGCTCACACACACCCATGCAAGCCACGGATCTCACCACGGTCCTTAGACCAGTGCTATGCAGTCACTGACTCTTTATCCCCTACACTCCAGTTGTCTCACGCATGTGCATGCACACACACGTACACTCACACAAAAACAGGTTTCTAATTTGACTTCCAGGCCCTATGGTCTGTTCTGCAGTTGCCCCGGTCCTTACGGGAACTAACTCCTCCAGGTGCCTTGCCTTCAGAGCCAGACATGGCTCACAGAGCACTTATCTTGCGCACCAGCTTTTCTGATTTCACTGGCAATCACACACTAACATATGAAACCTCACCTGCTCCAGTTGCTGGAACACAGCAGTTCTGATTTCTTCCACTCTTCAGAAACTTACTCAATGACTTACTGCATGGCTGGTGCAGACTGGTAAGTAATTTAACAAAATGTGTCTTAAAATCACAAGTCCTTACTTCCATAGAGAAGTCATGCTACTCAAGTCTTTGCTCAGAGAGATGTGGTTACTGTGTAAGATCTGGGTCGATTCGTACTACTTCAAATCTTGGTTCAGAAAACTGGGGAATCATTCCAAGGTTGTGTAACATCACAGAACATCTAAGTTTATTTCATAGTGAACAATGGTGTCTCACAGGTGCAAGCACAGGTTGTTTAGAACTTCATTCAGGCATTTTGAATGCCCCAAAATCTATATAGAAACCAATAAAAAAACTAGTGCAACTCACAATAATACAAACAGGTGTTATAACAAACCAGTACCACTTAGCAGATTGCCACATGCTACCCCAATTTAAATATCCATTATGAATAAAAGCAAGTTGAAGCAGTCCATCCTGTAGACAAGACAGACATGGATGCTATGACATGGAAACAGAGAAACAGAGAGTTACAGTCTGTTTGCCATGAGGAAGCATTCATGAGCTGTAACAGTCTGACCATTCAGGTTAAGCTGGAAATTCAAGACACTGCAGCTTTCACAACTTGTAGTAAAAAATGAGCAGACATCTCTTACTCAAAGGTAAAGCTATCAGCACTTTTGTATCTTCCTGTTGCATCCTCTGATACAACAACATCACCTTTGGCTTTATCAAGATGTACTTTAGCCAACCAGATTTAAGTCATTCCAAGATCTCCCACAGACACTACTCTTTGCAATCGTCAGCAGTAAATAGATCAGGGAAGACAGACTTTTAGGGAGAATCATCAGTATCCAAAAGTAGGATGGACCTCCTCAAGTGCACATGGGATTAATTTGAAATAATGCATGCATTTTTACTGTATCAGATGGCATCTGTTCCTGTCTCCAACTACTGGGTCCATAAAAAGCATTATTTTTTTGTTTGGTTTTGGAATGCTCTATGTAGCACTAAGATACTACGTCAAAATACATAGAAGAATATCTAAGGAAAGTATGAGAAAGGTTTGTTAACTTTTGTACAAAGTAATTGATATGTTGTTAAATATCCAAAAGGACTGATTGAGAGCAATTTACATCCATTTGCTATCCCATAAGTCTGAAAAAAAATGAGAAAAAGTGAAGTTCATTAGAAATAATAAAAAATGCTTATAACGGTATAGATGAAGTCTGGGAACAGATCAAGAAGATACATGGGTTCCAAGATTTTTTAAAGCATAGCTGTAACATAGGGGTGCTCATCCTTATGTCTTTGAGTATGCCGCAGGCATGCATTCATGGACTTGCAGAGGAATTTAGAAATGAGAAAATACTCCAGCTGAGGAGCCAGTGTGTTTCTTACTTCTGGGTTATCCCTTGGTGCTAATCTGAATGATTAATATCAAGAAGTTAATACAGCACAGCCACATGCTATAAAATGGTGCCAGATTAAAGGCATCAGGGTGATATAATTATTATAATCATAAGAAGAAGATTTCAATTAAAGGTACCATAGCAGCACGCTACTAAAAACAGCACAGTGGCATACTAATTAAACTGCAAAAATCCACCAAAAGCAGTGTGGCTTGTGCTATTTGAGGCAATGAAGCAGCCAACAAAGCAGCATAATGGTATCCAAAAATCCAGTAAAATAATGGCAATAAAATAATGATACAGTACATCGTTACAATAAAGAGTAAGGTCAAAGGTTATAGAGTTGTCATCTGAATGCTATGGAGATTCTGTGAACAATGTAATGAAAACTTATCTTTGAAATATTTTTTACCCTTTTTGGTGAAAACAAATGGAAAGAATCCTAAACCGTTTTTTCTCTTCTTAGAAAGGAATAATAACTCTTACAATAATATTTTTCTTTTCTCAGCTAACAGAGGAAAATAAGTATCAATTGTGTATGGTAGTACCAGAACACCACAGTAGCTTTGGCTCTTTGACTAACTGAAACACACACAACTAAGCAGGACAATGTTAACTTATGGAAGGCAATGGAAGAAAGTCAGATAAATGAAATATATTGTCTTTACGTAATCATTTTGGAAATTAATTTCTCTTGTAGAAGCTGTAGATCACTTCACCAAGAAGAAATTGAAAATATAGCTTATAGGAACAGTTCAAACCTGATGATGTGATCTGAGGGCTGAGCAGCTCAAGTTTTGATGAAATAATTTACAAAATAATATGAGCACTTCATAGCTAACATCAACATTTATGAGGATCCTTTAAGTTACTATTTAGAAGTGTAGAGTATCTTCAGCTCCTACGAATATCACTGAGAAATGAAAAACATCAGTGCATCTGAGAATCAAACTGTTGATAGCTATATCTACAGGAACAAAGGCAAGCATTTGGTAGGCAAACATATTAAAAATCCCTAAAAGGGGTAGAGGTTTGGGATGGGAACTCTTAAAAGTGAGTAAGTTAGAATCATCTTAATTGATTTTAACAGAAATTCTGTCTGACAGCTATGGTGTCACAAGAACTTGCTACAAGCATGGGATGACTTTTACTGTACAAAGGCTGATTTTTCTATGATGACAAGTGCAAAAACAACAAAATATCTTTAACCAAATATTATTATTTCTTAGAATTACTGTGTGTCTTTCTTAATAGCCAAAAATAAGCTAGACCAAAGCGAGTGTGTACACTAGACAAAGTTTATAATTTATATATATAATTTTTTATAAGTTAAATAATGGTTCTATGTGCATAAAACAGAGACAGGAATAGAAATACTGTCAGTAAGAGACTAAGGTAAAGATGATTTCTCTCTCTTTTTTCCTTATTGGATTTTGACTGGGATGAGTGTTATGTTGTTGAGACTGACAGCTAGTAATATAACTGGGTACTTTAGCAAATGAAGGCAGAAGATCATAGAATCATAGAACCATAGAA
>NW_010102617.1:0-220 GCF_000699245.1 Pterocles gutturalis
GGTTGGGCTGGTTCCCCAGCCGTGTGCCTGGGCTTGCCGAGCTCATTCCGCTCCTGTGTGGGGCTTCCCCCCCCCTCTCCCTTCGCCGGTGGGACGGGGCCGGCCGCCCGCCGTGCTCGGTAAGCTCGGAGGCATCCTGGGTGGGCCGGGGGCGAACCGGGTCTCGTCTCCCACGGCGCAGAGCTCTTGGGTGGCTTCGTGAGGGGCAGGGGGGGGTGTG
>NW_010102617.1:341-4573 GCF_000699245.1 Pterocles gutturalis
GTCAGTGACCTGCAGTTCTCAGCATCCTACCCTTACAGGCTGGGATTTTACCTATTAATGATTTGGCTTGTAATTTACCTTGGCTTTTTTTTTTTTTTTATTTCTTCTTTCTTCCATTAAAATTTCAGAGCTCTTGGCTTGCAGGTGAGCTGCTCATATTTTGCCCCGCGGTTCTGTCTCGGCCAGAGTTCACCGCCGTGTTTACAGCCAGCATTAGACGTGTGGGATCCCCAGGCAAAGGCTGTGCTCTGGGCCCCTCCTGCTTTCCGCTATATCACTAGTGCTGCTACCTAAGGCGATTCAGTGTTCTCTTTTCTGTGCCTTAGCTATCATAGGGCACAAGGTAATTGTGGATGTTACTCACATGTTAATGTGGCTCCTGCTGCATTAAAATCAGGAGTTAGTTTTCCCTTTCATTGTGACATCTTTGTATATGTGTTTTAAATAATGATAATTTAAAAAGAAAGTCAACACTACAAAAAAAAAAAATCCCTTCCAAAACATAGTATGGGGAAGAAAATTTAGCCTGTGACTGTGTATGTTCATGATTAAAAATATGACTGTGAAATAAAGCCGCTTTCCTCCCCACCCCTTCACTTGCCCAGTGTGCTGAATGGGTAGGGTTTTATGGAAGTTCCCCGGTTGCTTTGAGATCTTTGAGCAGAAAGATTTTTAAACATGTGATATCTGTAATAATATGTAGGAAGAAAAAGAGAGATACAAAAGAGGAAATGCCTTTATGCCTGCTGCTTTGTGAAGAATTTTATTTAAAGAACAGAAATATGCATATAATTCTGAAACGAGCAATGTCACAGGGTGATTTTTCTTAAGTGTGTGTCTGTCTGCACCTGCTACAACATGTAACGAGATAGCAAAATAGATCCTGCAGAGGAAAAGTAAATAACCCCCCCTTGTCCCCAACAGCAACGTGTCTTAGTCTCAGGAATGTATAACTGTTCAGGTACTGACAAAACTTCACTTACATACTGGATGTAGAATGACTGAAAAATGTGCAGAGGATTATTAGTCTTGGCGTAAAACTTTCTGGTGAGGGGCAGAAAAACAGCTGTCTTGCATCCTCATCAGGGAGGTGTACCAGGAAACGAACAGCTGTGACTTTCTAGAGCTCCTGTAGGTTTTCTGTGTGAGCCATAGGCTGCACCTGGTTATCATCTTCTGCATGTGAATATCCAGGAGAGCCTTTATTTACTTAGCTTGGGCAGATTAGTGTTCCTTCCTTTATCTTTTTAGCCCTGTTAAAGTTTTTCTTGGGAGTGACTGAGAAAATTTCAAAACAGATCTTCCTTCAAAATAATAGAGCACTCTATCTTGCCAACATGATTTTTCAAAACTGCTTTTCTTTCTCTCTCTACAACATTCAGGTCAAATGTTAACTCTGTATGTTGAACGCAAGTTTTCTAATGTTTGAGCATGATGACCATGAATGAATGCAGCTCTTGTTTAATCTCTTGGCATTCCTTAGGGACTATTGACTCTGATGGCATGTATAAAAAGTAACTCACTGGAATCCTTATTGGACTGGCATGTTTAGAAATGCCTCAAATGGATGGTGTTTTGTTATTTAATGAAAGGCAATTATATACTGCATTAGCTGTAATCTCAGCTGCCCTCAGCTAGATGCCAATTTCTGCTGGAGCAACCATTTCGTTGTTCTTGACCAACAGAGCTGAAGCCAGCTCTGTTAGCAGCATGGTCCCTGATGATTTCAAACATCTAGTAGTAGGTCTGTGCTTGTCCAGGTGTCTGTCCTCTACATGCATTTATTTTTGCAGAGTGATGTTGCACTTGCATGACTTACAGTGGTGCAGCTAACCCTTGGAAATACCCACAAATCTGGTATCTAGCTCCTGGCCTCCAAAAGGCTGGAAAGGTTTTAGAAGATGTCTCTAAGAACAGACTGTACATGTTTCTGCCTTAGCACCCTCCTAACTCTTCTCTGTCTGGAATACCTCATCAATTGTTTGTACAAACTCAGACAGAACACTCTTGGATGAATAATACCATGCATTCTTTTAATTCATAAGACATGCCTTCACTCTACTGTTTCAGAGAGAAACACCATTAAAAGTTGCTCAGCTTTTCTGATCTTTGCAATCTTACTATCTATATTTTTAGCTTATGTTGAGGGGAAATTGCAGGGCAAAGAGAGAAACTCTGTATTTGATAAGAGTCAGCTCATCTGCCACGCTCATTCTGCTTCTCTGCTTGTCACTGGCATCCACTCAATCACAGCAAGATTTATCTAAGTTCTGTATTTGTACTTTATTATATGCCAGCCGTATAGCAGTCATGGTGCTAATTTAAAAGGCTAAGAACATGGAGAGCTAAAAAGGGGTTGCTGACTTGCTGTTTTCAAAGTGTGAAACAGTTACAGTTTCACCCAAGTCTATCAGAATTAAATTCTTACTATAAAAAGCAGCATTTTCGTTTCAGCTGCTTCAGTTTTAATTGTATTAGGGAGAAGCCCAGTGTCTTTGTTTTTGAGGCTGACAGGAGATGATATTTTCCTTCTCAAACTTTCATTTAAACTTTAGGCCCCCAATAACTTAAACTTGATGCTCTGCTGTTCCAAAATCATCATTGTTATTGCGGGCTGAATGCACTCACTGAGATGACTGAAATGCATTATCATCAGAAGTCAGTGTGGACAATCAAACAAATTACTCTTCTTGTTATCAAAATGGAAGGCTTTTGGGAAAGGCAAGAATTCCCTTGGAAAAATGTGGGAAAAGTCATAAGCATTGATAGTGGGGTTATCAGGAGAGGCAGCAATTATTTACTTTATTGGGTGAAAACTTTCTCTGCTTCTCAATTCTTGATTCATTCTGTAGAGAATGGTGCGTGCTTAGGAGGATCATGTGCTTTCTGATCTTTTAATAGACTGTAGCAGTGACGTTTTTATAGTGCATGTGTACAGTGGCAACTTGAGGTGCTAGTGTTTGCATCGTATTCTCTGTGATTATTTTCTAACCTTTTTAACAGTTATCAACACTTCCTTATTAATTAGAGTGGGGAGTCTTTTTAAAAAATTGAACAGGCTGTGCTTAGAAATAGCAACATTGATTGAGAAAAAAATACTTACAATATTGCCAGCCCAAAATAATTTTTCACTCTTACAGACATTTTCTCTTAGTTGTGCTTTGTATTTAGTAGTCTGATTATTTGTGTTTCGGTTTTTTTTGGTGTTTTGTTGGGGTTTTTTTGGTGAGAATCTCAAGGCTTTTAGGAATCTCAATGAGCATAGCAAGTTATAGAACATAAGATGAAGTGACTTGAAATGTCCTTGATGCAGAATTCAAATCCGTAAGCAGAGCAGAAGCTTTAATGAATTACCTTCCTCATAGCATTACTGTAACATCTGGCTGATGGTTTGAGGTCCTAAGCCTCTTACTATCTTTCATCTGAATCATCTTGTTCTTAGGACAGTTTCTTAGTTACAGGCATTTACGCTGCCTTTTCCCTTTCCCAAGCATATGCAGAAAGAATCCTGTCTATCCAGTTTGCAGTGAATATCCTGTACTTTCCAAGGTAAAAAAACCAGCCACGTGTCTTACCTACCAAGTTAGCAATGCCACTAAAACCCTATAATTTTCAGTGGATTTGTGTTTCATAATGGTTGCCTTCTTAACTATATTATATTCAAATTTTATATTATCTCCAAACATACTGACAACTTGTTGCTATCAAGTGCACTGATGGCAATACTTTGGTTTTTCCATTTTGCTTCAGAAATTTATTGGTCTGATCTAAAGCCATTGGGGGAAACTCCCAAGACTTTGAACACAAGTCTCCCTCCTACTGGTTGGCTTACTTCTGTGAAACTTGTAAGAATATAATACTTGTTTTTAGAAATTTCCCGCCTTTTATTTTATGTAGTTGAAATTACCCAGCAGGTTCAAAATCAAAGGAGAAATACAGATTTGTATGCAGACCTAGCTGGTGCATAAAAGCCCTGATGCTGAAAGATAATCTAGATGTTTTTGATCTGAATATGCTGTGAATCTCTGGACTCACACGGAAAACAGCTCAAGTCATCTCCATGATAAAGAAATGCGGCTCTGCTCTCTATCTCAGTTAAGAGACAACTCTGAAGTCACTGGTTGAGCTCTAGATTAACCATGTCCTTAATGAGGGACAGCATTGTGGGGCATTTAGATCGATTCCCAAACAACAAATTTTGTTCTTCCCCAGTCCCTGTAAGTGTACAAGAA
>NW_010102617.1:4585-57413 GCF_000699245.1 Pterocles gutturalis
AGTTCTTAAGGAAACAGAGAATCACTCTTTGAAGTTACAGAAAACCAGTAGCTATTTATGGAGATGTCCTTATACTGTGATGTGATGGCGCTTGATAGCGGGATGAGTGATGACAAGGCATAGTGTCTGCATGACAGTGTTGGGACTGTTTGGATATCTGGGTGTCTTTGTTTTGATGAACATACTAGTTGCTTCAGACCAAGTAATGTTTATCTAAACAAATGCCATCCAAAATAGAGTTGAAAGAGTTTTCAGGATCTCTGTTAGCGAACATACAGATATGATTCAGTTTGAGTAATTTATCAGCCACTCTTCGTTACAAGGTCTGTTCATCAAATCAGTGACACTGTCAAAAGAGCTGTGTCATACCAGTGGGCATACTTCCCAACTTATTACAAGCTTTTGGTTTTGTGTTTTATGATAGCACAAGTAAGCTGTATTCTGAGTTAGACTGAAGATGTGTTGAAACTTGCATGCAACAGTAATTTCCTGGGGTGATCCTGGTAGGAACTTTGAATGCACTTCAGAGCAGCAAAGGGTTGCTTTCATTCCATTAGTTTAATATTTATGCCTGGTTAAAAATTAAACAGAGATGCACTTCTTTAAGAATCTGTCCTTTATAAAATTCATATTTATGTTAAGAACACAGTATGAGAAACTGAGGCTTTGTGGTTCACGTAGGATGAGTGTTTGCCTTTGTGAAGTGTATACTTCTCTAGAATTTGTATGATCATTGGATTGGATTGGGCTGGAATGAGCTGAAGTAGAATGTCATAAGCAAGAACACCCTCTTGTTTATATAGGATCATTCTTATTTTCTTATTAAATTTCTGTTTCCTGTACCAGTATCTGCAAACAACAAATCTGAGAGAAAGGTCTGGATTCCTATTATTTTTTTTTCTGCCTCATCACCTGAGTTTTAAATGCATTTTTTTTCTACTTTTAAAAGTGAGGTACAAAACACTGGTTTGATAGGCACATACCAACCCATCTATTTTGATGCTGGCAGTAAGCAGAGCATCTAGTAAGCCAAATAAATATGTTCTGATGGTACTTAGCATATAAACATTGAATTAAATGATGTGTATTATTTTGTTGTCTTTTCTTATGGTAGTGATGTACCTGAAGAATTTATTCAGATCATCATATTACTTGATTAATAGGCATCAAAATCCATGGTTTCTGGGAGATTAAAGAATATTGAAGTCGTGGTTTTAAATGCTCCCTTTTTTCTAATTGCTATGTATTGAATGAGTAATCAAATGTAGGCTGCAAAATGCCAACCCTTGTTATATTGAAATCTTAAATTCTTAATTCTGTTTAGTTTCTGCTTTATATGTAAACTCTTTCTTAAATTCTGTTCCTTTCAATTTAAATGATACCTGAAGATGTCTGCGTAATTCCACAGTCTAATCACTGAACAGTGCAGTTAAATTCTTGAGCAACAATGAGAAAATCAATTTGGTTTAACAGGGACTACTACAGGGGCTGTTAAATCAGCACCATAATAATTTACTGTTTGTGACTTGCTTTGTTATCAAATGCCTACAGTGCATCTGGCTTGTTTCGATCTGAACTTGCTGCCCATTCAGTGAATTCTTTGGAGCTGACAAAACACGCTGAATTTGCTCTAAGTCATGAGCGCTGGGTTCAGAGGGAAGTTCACTTTCCATTTCGGTAATTGGCTTTGGTGGCTAAATGCAGAGAGACCTTGATGTGAATTCGTAACTCCAAAATGGCTGTATTTAAATAGTAAATGGCTAGGAATACGAAGTGTACTGCATCATTCCAAGAGAAGTTCTGAAGAGTTAATGCATGAAGGCTTCCAAATCCACCTTTCTGGTTTAACTAAATTGTTACAGAACTGACTTTGAAGCTTAGTGTGCCATTTACAATGGATATTGCGTCCCGTGGAATTATTTCATTGTCAATGTAATCCAACGCTTGCAAAATGGTGATTCAGTCTTTTTGGTTGTGTAGTATGAAGTGTCTCCGGTAGACCCAGAACGTGGCAGAGGTGGAGGCATGTTCAGGAAGACTGTTGTTCCAGGATGCGGCTCATCTCTCTCCTACTCTGGGTGTGCTGACATTGCAGTTTTCCAAAACATGAGAAATGTGGCTGCATAACATGTGGTGGTGGAGGACTATACTTGTATTTCTCCTTGGCAGCGAAACAAGATAGTGGCAATGGGAAATTCTATTTAGCAAAGGTGTGTGAGCCTGCTTTCTGCAATTTATCCCTCTGCTATGTCCAGAATTGTTTCAGTACGGATGTTGGTGGGCATGTCCCAGTATGGTCAGTGTGTGGACCTGCTGTGGATGAATTAATTTCATTCCTATCTGAACCTTCTAGAAGTTGGTCTGTGTGATCTGGCACGTTCTTGCACAGAGAGGAAAATTCTTAAAGAGGTAGCAAGAAGCAAATAGCAGTGCAATGCGAAAGCATTTATTTTGTTCAAAGACAAAATAAGGTTGTATTTTTAAATTGTGTATTAACTTCAAAAGCCTCTAAATTCAATCAGAATTAATTTCATTCCTATCTGAACCTTCTAGAAGTTGGTCTGTGTGATCTGGCACGTTCTTGCACAGAGAGGAAAATTCTTAAAGAGGTAGCAAGAAGCAAATAGCAGTGCAATGCGAAAGCATTTATTTTGTTCAAAGACAAAATAAGGTTGTATTTTTAAATTGTGTATTAACTTCAAAAGCCTCTAAATTCAATCAGAAGCATTATTTGGAAAGCATTTATTTTGTTCAAAGCCAAAATAAGGTTGTACTTTTAAATTGTGTATGAACTTCAAAAGCCTCTAAATTCAATCAGAAGCATTATTTTAAGTACTTTTGGAAATACATGTATACTCACTTCTGACAGAAGGGTAATACCAGCCAAGGTGACCACAAATACAAGTACTTCTGGAAATATATCTATACTCACTTCTGACAGAAAGGTAATACCAGCCAAGGTGACCACAAATACAGCTTTTAGAGCCGTAATAAGAATTAGATCTGAATCACACAGAAGATGCTTATATGCTTTAAAGTTTTAAGATTGCAGTCATTTTAGGAGTTGTAGGAATTAATGACTGTGAAGGGTCTGAACTCTTGGAGTAACTCATGGACCAGAAGAGAAAACTTGCCACATTCAAAATTCCAAGTGACTTTCTCTAAACCATTGTCAGGATATTTGAGGAATGATTCACGAGATTTTGAAAGTTTGGTGATAGTGGTATGAACATCAAGAGTATGAAACAGAGATTTCAGAAATGCTGTTCAGGCTGTTATTTCAAATGTGGTACTTCTGTGGTGAGTTTGTTTTTCTCTCAGGGAAGTTACAGGATTGTGGTTGTCTTTGAAATATATTTTCCACATCACTTTTCTACAGGAGGGATTTTCTCATTTATTTTGTACTTGTTACATTTTGTTCATGGTATGGTGAGAATTTGTCTGGATAAGTACCAGTTGGCTGCCCCAGGGATTCCATATCATCTTCTCTGGCTACAGATCCTTGAGATCCACAACAGTGGAGTTGTCTGTTCTAGGGGTTCCTTTTAGAATATTTACTCTGTATCTGTTAGTCTTAAAGTTTATAGGTATTTGCAAAGCACTGGTATGCTTAGCAGAACTAACAAATTGAAGTGGTCTCTTTTTTGAGCTCAGAAATGCATTGGCGTTGGAAGACGTTTTCCAACAGTATTTAGCCTCTTGGTGTTGTTAACTAAGTTTAATATTAATCTTTTCAATTTGAAATGCTTTGAAGAACTCATGCATGACTGATAGCGCATGATCATAGGTTAAAATAATTGTTTTGCTTTATTATACAAGTAAACCATGAGAGTAGTGTTCCAGCCTCAAAGTACGCTGCACAGAGTCAGACTGCGTGTGTCGGCATGCAGCAGACGGAGATTATGCAGTCTGAGTCAATTCAAACATTGCGCTGCTCTGTGCTAGAACGTCCTCTTTGTTTCCATACTGAGTGGACAGACAACTTGCTTTTCTCCATGGAAACACTGCATCTGTTCGATGGCAGTCACCAGTAATGATGTTAGCAAATGTTTCTTCCTTAAATTGTCAGGTCATTGTTTCAGACATTTTATCGGATGAATCGTTTTACTTCTGATGTTGGCACTCCGTGTCCTGAGGAAGGAGCGCGTGGTGGTGGCAGCATGCTTGTCAGATGTCAGCTAAGCTTAAAGAACTGTTAGTACTGGTATATTCTTCTTGTGACTACAGGGTTCTTCAGTGGAGTGAGATGTGGCTTCACTTTTTTTCCTGTTTTCTTATTTAATTGTGGTTTAGTTCTTTGTGCAGTACTAGTTGATGAAAATACAGTCTTGAAAGATACATTGGTAGACAGCTTTTTTTTTTTATTATAGGAATGGAAAATATTCTGCTTTTTGCATTCCGGGTTGTGTGGTTACATTTTGTTTATTTCTTTTTAATCTGAATTTGCCAACAGGATTCATATTTATTATCAGAGTAGTAGGATTTATTTTCGTAAACCAATGGTTCTCAACTTGTTGCGTGGATGGCTTTGATCCATATGCTACTTCGAGGTCTATAAAAGGCAAACAAGAGGAAGAAGGATATTATTAATCAGCTAAAAGGGCCAATGCAAGCTTTCACGTCTGCATTTGAAAGTTTTTAGTAGTCAACACACACAAAACAATTGCAATTAATTCAAGAATGTAAAGCATTTCATATTGTTTGAAATAATATCTTTCACATTAATGGCAGAAGTGTAAAGCTTGAGTTTAAAATCTTCTTTTGTGCCCAGTTACAGTATTGGTAGAATTTGTAGTTTTCTGAACACTTGGGTAGTATATTATCAGGCTCTTTCTGGGCAATTCCCCAGGTTGTTGATATGATCTTTTGAGAAACTTACAGTTAATGTTATTGCCTATTGGTTGTAAAGATTCTTTTTTAGGAGAGCTGAGATAGTGTCAAGGAAGGAAAGAGAACAAATCGAGACAAGCTGCTCTCTCTGATGAGAACTGAAATGAGGTAATTGACATCTGGAGCCTGTTAGGAAATGCTGAAGTGTGTAATGCTTAAAATCACTTGATGTAAATTTATGTGCTTTCAGTGTTTTATGAATTCTATCAGGAAATGCTACTATGAAGGCCCTGTGTGGGTTTTTTTTAAGACTGAAAGTTGCATTTTCACTCTTACAATAAGGCAGTAATTTACCAAAATGTGCTGCAGTTTTTTTAGCAAAATATTTTAGCAGTTTTTTGAATTAAGCTGCAATTTCAGTAACTCTGAAACCAGGGCACAAGGGATTGTGTTACCTCTGGCCTAGTTGAAGGCCTGTATATTGAGAAAAGCAAATGACACAGCAAATACATAACCCATGACAGTGGAGAGCAAGATTAAAACATGAATGAGTACCCCAAGCCAAGAAATGCAATATTAGAACATTCTGACTTTCTGTTGAGCAGAGGTTTGTTAAACTTCTGTTAATAAATAATTATTTGATATTGGCAAAACATAATTTTGGGAGGAAATTTAATGTTTGGGGTTTTTTTAATATACCTATCCTTGCACAATGTAGATGGTTACTACTTCTGTGGTGCTGGAATGCTCTTTGGGGGCAAAAAAAGAGGTAGTAATGGAAAAGAATAGTGAAGTACTGTAAGACGGCGTCTAACTTCCTGGTTTTAGGAGGCAGCCTTTCTTAAGGGGGACTTGTCCTTGGCCCAAATGAGGTGGTTGAATTTCCATAAATTTGGTGTTTGGCACTGACAGAGAAGACTGTGAACTAAAAAGAACTGCCCTTGGTACTTCTTGCATTTCTGTACTTGTACCCAACCCTCTTTTATCCTGTAGCTTTTCTGTTCTGTGAATTTTGGTGGGTTGAGGAAAGTAATGGAGCATGCATGGAGATCCTGGTGTTGAGGGGAGGGAATAAGGCCTGCAGTGTGAGGAGAAATGGGTAGGTGGTGTGTATAAGAGAGAGAAGGGAAGCTTTTCAAGTCCTTAGTGTGTAAGAGTGAAATGCAGTTTTAGAAGATTTCTGAAATAAAAAATGAAGAAATACGATGCACTCAGATGTAGCAGGGAGGGCAGGTATGTAATAGGAGGGGAAAAAAATACCCAACAGTGTTGCTGCTGTGTCTAAAGTGACATCTTATGTGATCCTCTGGTTGTTCTTCTGTATAACTGTGTACCTCCCAGTTCTGTCACAGCTCAGTGATACTTCATGCCCATACTTCTGCTTTGATTTTAGAGAGCTAACTCTGAACATGAAACATGAACATGAAAGCTCTCACTTAAAAATTAATAGTAAACTTGCATATGTCTTGCAAAAGCAATGGAGAAATTTTTTTCTTCCATAGTCATAACTCTGCAGATGGGTGGGTGACGTACTTCTGGCAATGCTAGAAAAAATGTTCAGCAGTCTTCACAGCAGTACTTCAGAGTTTTCATGGAGCATAACGTGCATTGTAGACAAACACCATCCAGCCAAGGTGGTAATTAATGCTTTTTAAAGTGCAACCTTTCTATAGACTCCTTAGAAAATGGCTTGGATTTGACGTGGCTGATCTTGAAATAGCAGAAGTAATCTTTCACTTTGTTATTTGGGTTTATTAACAGCAGTGCGCCTGATACTTTCTGTTTTTTATCGCAGTGAATTGATTTTTAGGCACACTAATGTCCTGGCTTTTAATAATACACAAGGGGGAAAGTTTATACTGGTAGGTAAAAGACACAGCTTGCCTGTCTCTTTAGTCTTCCTTCCTGTAGTGCAGCAATCTCTCCTTCACTAGTGTTTGTTTTGCCTTTAAACATACAGTATGCCCAGTATGCACACCTGGGCACTGGTGCTGGTGGTTTTGGGAAGTCTGCAGTCGGCCAGCTTTCTGCCTGTGCATGTGTACTGACATATGCCAAAATACTGAGTGAACAGCGGGACGGAGACCTGCTTTACAGTTCTTGCTTGTCATGTTCTGAGCAAACAGTTGAGCAAACAGATTATTGCTACATGTCTATGTTTCCTTTTTTTTTCTTTTTCCCCAGGTGTGTGTTTAGATGCATGCTGGGTCTATTTTTTTAGCGGGCATAGCTGTTCTGGCAGAGCCTTTATGTATAAAGCTTAGCAAATATCCAGGCTGTGTTCATGCAGAACAATTTACGCTTCTGAAGCTAGTGGGGAGACTAGTCACTTCACAGTTTGGCTTTGAATTGACATTATAGAAAATAAAATTGATTTTTCATTATAGATGAAAGAGCCTTCCTAAAGCTTTTGTAATCAGAAGATGCCTTCTCTGGCAAAACCCCCGTGACATAGTTCCCTGAAAAGCTTATAGCTGGCGTCCAACTCAGAGCAGCGCTCTATCCTAGCAACGTAGGGAAGAGTCCCTCCTCCTCTTTCCAGAGGAGCATAGCTGGGGCACTGTGTTGGGGACTGCGAGCCAACGTATCTTGTGATCTAAAAGATCACATACAGCTGACGTGGATGTTTACTTTTTGGTTGCCACCATCTAACTCTGTTGAGCGATCTTAATTTTTCAGCTCCGGTCTCTCTTAAAAACTTCATTCCTTTTATCCTGAAATTCCTGGTTCTCTTGATTTCTCTTGCAGTTAGTTTTTTTTCTGGTCTTAAGTTGTTTTTGCTGGGATATTGCAACAGTTGAAAAATGTGACTGAAAACAGTAGGGTGCGCAGAGTGCTTATATCTATGTGTAATGTTAGAAAAACAAAGCCCTTAGCAGCATTACTTTCTTAAAATAGCCTTTTTAAAGCTCAAGATGAATACAACAGCATTCAGCAAAGTGAGTTATTTTGATGTTTTAGGTTCAGACTTGGTGTCTTTTGATAGGAAATGGCCTTCGAAAGATGAAGGGCTGGAAATGCTACCCTGGGAAATGCTTCTGGGGGTTATTGTAAAGCATCTTATATCATGCATTTCATATACAGACTGTGTATATGTAGAAATTTCTTCTGCAGAAGTTGAAATACTGATTTTTGTTTCATATCTAATATTTTTATATACAGGTTTATTCCCAAGTTGGAAAAATTCAATAATATATTTTATCCATGTTTGGAAAAAGATAGTTGCTCCAGGCAAAGACGATTAACACTGGTACTGCAAAAAGATGAGTATGTTAAAACCCAGTGGACTTAAGGCTCCTTCAAAGACCATCAAGCATGGGAGTACACTGCTGAAAGCACCTGCATCTGTCACAGCTGGTAAGGCATGTTTAAATAACTTTCCCCTTATTCATCTTCTAATAGAAAGTACCTTGAAAGCTACGAGTATATGCTAAGTAACGATGCTCTCTGGAATATTAGTGTATTTACTTTCTCGTTGTGCTTGATTACAGCTCCGGTAGAAAAAGCAGCTTCTGGTGAAAAGGCCTCAGTCACAGCCACTGCAGATGCACACGAAGAGTTTGTGGATGATTTCAGAGTTGGGGAGCGTGTTTGGGTCAATGGAAATAAACCTGGCTTTATTCAGTTCCTTGGTGAAACCCAGTTTGCTCCAGGACAGTGGGCAGGGATTGTTCTAGATGAACCAATTGGTAAGAATGATGGCTCTGTGGCTGGAGTTCGCTATTTCCAGTGTGAACCATTGAGGGGAATATTTACGAGACCATCAAAATTGACAAGGAAAGTGCTGACAGAAGATGAAGCTAATGGTACACAGACAGCTCATGCTTCTAGAGCTACTTCACCAACTTCCACATCAGCTGCTAGTGTGGCGTCTTTGTCTGCTGCTGCACTTCCCCCTTCAGGAATTCCACATAAAACTTCACCACTTGCTGCTAAGGAACATTCAACTCCTTCTCAGATTAGCAATCTTTCAAAAACTGCAAGTGAATCTATATCAAATCTCTCTGAAGCTGGATCACTGAAGAAAGGAGAAAGGGAGCTCAAAATTGGAGATCGAGTTCTGGTAAGATTGCTCTGCAGCCTCTGTGTCCGCTTTTTTGATTGATGAACTGTGACTTCTGCTAATACTCAAAACTTTTCTACTGTTTCCTTGGTCAAGGTAATGTAAATTTATGCTCTAGCTTTCTTTTCATAGAATTGTAGAGTGGTTTGGGTTGGAAGGGACCTTAAAGATCGTCTAGTTCCAAGCTGCCTGCCATGGGCAGAGACACCTCCCACTGGATCAGGTTGCCCTTTTCATTGAGCGTCTTCCGTAGATGTGCTCTTTACATGCAGTTTTGCATACTATAGGAAAGTCTTTGCAGTACTGAGACAAAATGGTAAATTTGGCAGTTTTTAATCTATTATGTTTTGCTAGTATTTGAAAAAAAACATTTGGTCTGTAACAACATATTTGTAGCTTATCTTTCCATAACTTCAAGAACTGCAGTCATGCTAAATAAAAAATGAGCTTCTGCACAGCTCTTTTGCCCTATTCAGGGCCATGTCGTTAGGAAGCTAACAGTTCAATAATTGATTGTTCCCCTGAGTAGTGACAGGCAGCAACAGAAGTAGTCACATAATGCCACTGATCACCCAGGAATTACGTGTTCTGGTTGGTGATATGCCATGTTGCTTGGCTGCCCTTCCTGAATTCAGAACCATAAATGCTTCTGCTGATGTATCATTTCACTCTTTAGAAGGCAGTTCAGTTTTGTTAGTTTAAACATTTTTAAAAAATAATTGTGTTGTATATCTTTTATATTTGGATCAATGTAATAGAGCATGGGTCACTTTCGATAACACCTACTAAGACAAGTGTGAAACTTTGCCTTGCAGCACAAGCCTTTGCTTGGAAAGGCAGCAGAAGGCTGGTGTTTATGTTGAATTCTTTATTTAGAGGCTATGTATGTAGCCTTCAAAGATAACCAGGATGATATTTGTAAGTCCACCAGATCTACGATCACTGTATCAGAGATCTTTTAGGTTTGAATTACTTATGTGTGTCATTAGGCTGAAGAATTGTCTTACTGTTATTTTGATACAATCTCTTTTTATTTACAATATAACTTTTCAAATTTCCATTAGGTAAAGTCAAGGACAGGAATGAATGCCCTGGCATAGAAAGCATTTTTGGGGTTACTGTAAGACTCCTGTGTAGAAAAAAAACCTCATGGATTTTATTGTTCATACTGCACTGCCCCACCAGATAATGATTCTGCAGTGAAGATGCATTGATTTTTATTTTTTTTTAATCTTATTTTTTTAAGGAAGAATTAGACTCCTCTTTCTGTGTAACCAGAGCTTAAAACACAGAGACAAATTGAAGAGAGTGTGAAGGAGACAAAGGTGAAGTGAGGGCAGGGTTTGTCTGACAGCTGGAGTTGGGCTGAGATGTGTTTTCTCGGAGTGCCAATGGAAACAAAGATTTACCGTTTATCCCTGGCTATTTCTGTCAGAGACTACAGCCTTGTCTGTCTTCCAGTCGGCATCGTTTTTTTAACTGCTTGTTTGCCTTTTTCTCCAGGATCTTTGTGAGATCTTCTGAGATATCCTCTTTGGTTGGGAAAATTTTCTGATGCCTATGAAGGCATCGCTCTAACTTTCTTGTGTCTTATTAGTGCAAATTACAGAAGAAGCATATCCGAAGTGCCACAGTTTGATAGTAATAAGTTCCCAAATTCTGTTTGTTAAGTAGAACAGATTAAACTTACTATTTCATCCTCCCTACTTCCTCTGTTTGCTTTAAGTCTTCCTGTTGAATCATCAAATTATAGTTTGAGGTTTTGGGGCAATTCCTAGCACAGCATGTCAGTGATGCATATCTGTAAATTATATGTCAGTATAAGACAGTGTATGCACAGGAATGTGGATGGTAAATGGACAGGATTCCTGTCTGCTGGTTTTTAACCCTTTTGTGTCCCATGCTATTTTTTTGTAGTAGATCCCAGACCCTGCTGATGTCATGTCTAATAATAATTCAGGTGTAAATATCTTAAGTTACCAGGTTAGTGCAAATAATGGTAAACTTGGCTGAATAATCCATTCATCTGTTAATATTTTTTTTCTTTGACACTGAACTCTTGTCCGGCGCTATGGACTGCAGAATTGAGCTGTTACTGAGTAATTGCTGGAAACCATCCTCAGAGCCTGCAGCTAGCACTGGTTGTTGTGAAAGACCTGCCTGTCACTTACTGTAGCTTGCTCAGCCATTCCCTCTCCATCAAAGGTACAAATGCAACTGGACTGCTCCATGTCATTTGTTTTTTATTTATACTGACAGTGGTAACTTTTCAGTAGTATGTTACAAAGGAGGGTGAGAGCCTTTGATGGAATTTGTACTTCCCACCTCAGCACAGAATTTCCTCTCTAAGTAACAACGTAGTATTCTGGGCCTGAGATACGCTCCGTCTGAGTGTACCATTGCAGGACTCCAGCGACTAAATGCTGCCCGTATTCGTCAGTTCTTGCGGCTTGGACTGACTGCTGTTGAATACTTTCTGAAGGTTCTTAGTAATAGCAACGCCGTGATGATTATGGATATATGGGGAAAATGACTGCTGAGAATTGCATCTTGAAAATGGTGAGCCTCCAGCAGTGTAGAATTGCAGTTCAGCAGAACAATGAATTTGTGATAGACAAAAGCTCACTTGGGAGCCTTATTAAAATACTTAACTGGAAAAGTATGTCCTTAAGGGCAAATTCATAGATGGGTAAGACACAGCCCATCAGCTAAGATTGCATTCCAGAATGGACTTCAGATGTGGCTCGGCTTTGTTGATCTTGGTGTGTGATCTTAGGGTGTGGAGTGTTACGCTGGAGTATTGCCATCTGTTAAATTTTTTCTCTAACTTTGATTTTAAAATGTCCTTAATAGGAGCTACCTTGAATTGATCTGTTCCTTTTTTTTTGTTTGTTTGTTGTTGCTGCCAGCTGTCTGGTTTTGGTTGATACCTTCAACAAAAAAGGCAAAATCACACAGCTCTTTTTCTGCCCCATCTGGGTTACCAAGAAACAAGAGGCTAATATTTAAATGCCAGAGAAATGCATTTACCAATTCACATCTCACCTTGTCTCTTTTCTGCATTACAGAAATGTAAGTTTGCCAGTTTGCTGAACCTGAAATGTTGGGTTCAAAGCATTTCAGGCTTGACAAACTGACGTTTCCCAACAGCTAAGCTTTGTTGGAAAATTTTTCAGTTCTGACTGAGATGTTAGTACTATTCCTCTACACGAAAAGAAGCTGTAAACTCTTCACAGTTGCTTCTGTGTTGTGTCACAGCAAACGGCTGCATCAGGTGTGCATAGCCAGTGATGCTGGGATGAGGTAGTTTGATTAAAAATTGATAAAGAAATCTTGAAGAGATTATTAAAACTTATTTTCTAATTCACTTGATGTCTTTTTCACCAGTCCTTTGTACACTTAAAAGTTAGAATTACCCAATGCTACATGGTCCTGTATGTGGAGTCCACTCAAACTCCTATGGGAGAACTGATGCCTTTAAAAAATATGTAGATTTAGTAGTAAAGGAAGCTTTCAGTGTATATATCTATTCCTGATTTATTTGAATACAAAGATGGGTGCCCTACAGTGTATCTTTCTTTAGTTCAGAGAAAATTAGAAGGAATAGTGGTTAAATACAAACTAAGCGTTTGTGACTCTCATTCAAATGCTTTTTAGAAAACAGAAATTCCACTGCAAAAAAACCAAGTAGAGTTGTGAGGGAATTGATTCTCAGTTGCAGGCTTGCTTAGGGTACCTCATGTGAGGTTGTGCTGAACTATGCAGTAGATGTGGAGATGAAAAGGGGAAGTTTAGACTGGACATTACGAAGCATTTCTTTACCAAGAGGATGGTCAGACCCTGAAACAGGCTTCCAGGAGAGGTGGTTGATGTCCAGAGCGTGTTGGTGTTTAAGGAGCATTTGAACAATGCCCTTAATAATTTGCTTTAACTTCTGGCCAGCCTCGAAGTGGTCGGGCATTTGGACTAGGTGATTCTCTTCCAACTGAAATACTCCACTCCATTCTAAAAGATGTAAAAGAAAACAGGCTTGCTTTTTCAGGATGCAGAAAACATCTTTTTCCAAAAGACTTTGGTTTATAAAAAAAGGTTTCATTAACATCAAAACAGACAGACAGTGCTTCAAGGTATGTGGTATGTCAGCTGAGTTGTTTCTGTGGATGCCTGAAGAAAAATACTTGTAGTGTATTTGGTGCAGCAGTCAGCTACAACTTTTCCTCTTTTTTTTTTCCCCCCCTCAATTTGAAGATGACATGTTCCAGGCCATTAAATTGATTTGTCAACATCAGAAAAATAGCTTGTGGTAGACATGAATGCCCGTAAGGGAAATATAATAATTGTGGAAAAATTCATATTGTCCTGTTTTCTTAGAAGTTCTCTTTCTGGAGTCAAAGCAAATCAAAAGCAAATCAAACTAAATGAAGTGAATACACGAGCTGAAGTATTACACCCAGAATGGATGTTCTGGTGAAAAAGGAGAGGTCCTTTAGATTTCTGTAGTTTACTCCTTCTCAAAGACGATTAGGTTAAAACAACATGCAAGCCCTCTGCTGTCCTGGAAATCTCCAATAAGAAGTCTGTCTCCCTCAAATCCCAGTATATCTGAACCATATTCAGCAAGCACTTACTTAATTGCCTAATTTACTTGAAGCTGAGCAGTAATTTTCCTTTCACTAGCAAGTATTTGGAAATACTTAATATATAGAAACATTGAAAAAATTTAAAGTATATATTTAACAGAATTGTGGTTTCTGATATGTAACTCATTATTCAGCTTTGCATTATTTTCCTTTGTTGCAATGATGTATAACTTTTATTAGAAAAAAATAATATAGCTAAACCAAAGAAAAAGTTATTAATGAAAAGGGTAATTGAAATAGCTCTGTATTAACTATAGTTTCCATTCTTAACATCTGCAGTATCTTCTGGAATCTGGCTATGATTTAGTTGTTAGGAGACATTAGCTCTGGACAGCCTGATCTCACATTTGGGGATTACTGTAAAGTAGGAAATGTTGGTGTGGAAATCTGCGCTTCCTTCGTTGCACTTGTCCAGCTTTTAGTGGGTTAGTGAGAGAGTGCAAGGGCTGCAACGCAACCGCAGTTGATTTGCCTGCTGAAAATTAGCCTACAGGCTCAGGATTTTGAACCTTTTATGAATAAGAGTTCCTATGCAAAAAGTGATCCCTTATTGTGCCAGTGGAAGTGGTGTTGCTCGGTACTCAAACAGATGGGGAGAGTAACTGAAAACTAATTCAAAAAGCAAATCACTTTCAGGCTAAGCCAGTTTCTGTTTCCTGTTTGAGTTGCAGAAGGAGAACCTGTTTGCCGTGGTATTGCAAACACTTTTGATTTCTTAAGAGCCCAGTGCAAAGTTGATTTAAAAAACAAACAAACAAAACCCCCTGAACTAACCAACCGAACCCAACGTATTGCAATAGTGGGGGAAACCTACTTTGTTTGACAACCATTGCACCTACCAGAAGTTGAAGCAGCTTTGAGAGCATCTTAGGCTTTTTCCTGGAGGGACCAGATGCTGTATTTTAAATAAGTAAATAAATAAATAAAAATCTTATCAACCTAAGGGGCCTTAGCCTTCTCAAAGGATTAAAGTGCTTTCATTCATTTAACCAGTTACAGCTTCATCACAGCCTGCCAAGTCTGATGCTTCTGGATCTGAGCTCTAAAGCTGTAACATGGGCCTCTGTCCATATGTTCACGAAAGGCTGCAGACTAGATTTACAGCCATGTGCTGATGTGGCCTTTTCGCAAAGTTGTTCTCTGTGCATGAGTAACATCTAATTTCTTCTTATTGTCTGTTTTACACTGCTCACTGTAAGTTATTTCTTGCTTCCTTATTTCTGAGTTCTTTAGGGATGTAATAGGCGAAGACTGATAAGAGATTATTGTCAAATTTGTTTCCACCCTGTCACGTATCTTGAAGTAAACATGACGTAAGTCTGTCAACTGATTAAATTCCAGGACTCTTAGAAACAGTGAAGGGGGAAGAGCTTCACATGTAGAGAGTTTCCCCCTTTAGAAGTAATCCTGCATTATTTTAAGTTTTCCATTTGCTAGAAAATGCACTTCTAAGTTTAGTCTATTTAAAAATCTATAATAGTCAGTATTGTTAGAAAAACAAATATTCATTGGCATTGTTCCAGTTAAAGCAATGCACAAATATCTTACCACAATGCATATGAAGATAAAAAAGGAAGAAAAATTTGGAAGTTGAGAACATGGGATTGCTGTGTGCGCTGCTGGGGCTGTCCCCTCCTGAGCCTCAGTTTAACTGCTCAGTCACACTTTTGCTGTGTTCTTAAGCTGACTGTAGGGTGTTTTGATGGCTTTGTCATGTTAAGGCAAGGATGAAGGCAGCTCTTATGTTTATGTATGTATATTTAGACATAGTGTAAAAGCATACTGTAGGTGAGTTTGTGAAGTGGATGCGTGAGAATATCGCTGAAGGATAGACGGTATCCAAAGGCTTTGGCTGTAACTCATTATCTAGGTGATGTGCGCCCTGCAAACCGCAGCTTTCTTTTAATGTTACTTTTAAGCGTTTTTCAGGACATACTGTTACCTATGTGCTCACAGGTAAATAAGGTGTTAAATTGATCTTCAGTGAGTGTCAATGGTGTGAGTTGGGTCTAACTGTGACTCATTTTGTTTTGGCAACTCCTTATTTAACTTAAAATTGCATGTGAGTTACTGGGATATAGTGGCAGCAATAAGTGACTTCTCCGCATGCTTTGTTAATAGTTTGCTCATGCAAGACCAGTTTTTTTTTGTGCGTGGACTCCTTGTCTCCCTTCCCCTGCCTTGCCAAGGGGAGTGCTGTCCAGGAACGTGTTGTCCTTGCTCGTTTCAACACAGGATGGGCGAAAGAACAATTTATTTATTTATTTTAGTCTTTGCATTTGCCTTTTTTTTTTTTTTTTGGTGATGGCAAATTCACATGTGGCTTTTGTAATACGGAGTTGCTGTTAGGTTTTTGTATTACTTCCTTTGTGAGTGAATGAGTTGATTGAATGAATTGAGCCTTAATAGCAGATCATTTTTAATTATTGAACAGTTTTCTTCTGGAAGTTTGAAAAATCTGAATTGAGGAGGCTGGTTTAAAGCTTAGTAGATACTCAGCACTCTTCAAGTCATGACTTGATAAAGTGTTGGATGTAATGAAGATATTTCTGAAAGGCAATAGGATAATCTGAAGCTAGGCTGTCTAATACCAAGGAAAAAACGGCAAAAACTGACAGAGGAACCAGAGGCTGGCAAACTATAACACATGGCAGTTTTGTCAAACACATTTTGCTTTCTTCTTTGAAACTACAGATTTAATGAAGAAAACTGTTGTGTGGTGGGATTTTTTTTTTTTTTTTTAATTTGGAATGCTGTCTACCAGCCTAACTTCAAAATTAGCATCAGACTTTATTGATATGTTTAAGAACAGTGCAGTGGATGGCAAAAGGACCTACCCATGCTGACCATGCTTTCAGTCAGTACTCGAGTACCATAAATAGTTATGTTCTTAGTTTTTTGAAAAACCCGTTAGAAACACTGGTGAGGATTTAGAACACAGCTGCAAAATGACTAAAGCAAGAGAAAGTATCATGCAGTAAAAGATTCAAAGAACTCAATCTGTTTAATTTACAAAGGGAAAAATTGAGGTGTCTTGCTTAAAACATGTGCGTTCCTTCACAGTGAATGCCAGTTGCTGAAGAGCTCCATAATCTTCCAAATAAAAGCATAATGAGAGTCAGTGGCTAGAAGCCACAGTCAAATTTGGTTTATTTCAAATGTAAATATGTTTCTAACAATGGAGTGATTAACTATGGAAATAGACTGTCAGTGGAAGTGTGTTTTCTGATGGTTGTCAGCTCTGATCTGAAAACATCAACACCTACAGCTTAGCTCAGTACGGTAGCAGGGATAATTACAGATGTAGCTGGATGAATGTAAAGACCTGTTTCAGGAGAGCCGGAGGAGATGATCTGGTGGTTCCCTCTGGCCTTGAATGAGTGAAGAAATCAATTACATACAATCGCTTTTTCCAGCTGAAAACAGAACAAGAGAAAGAAGATTGTGATTAGTAGATCCCCAGTTTTTTAAAGGCGGTGTTTGTTTGTTTGGATGTTTTTTGCTTCTCCAGGTGTTGCAGATTAAGGATGCTGTGGTTTGAACGGCTCTGAAAATGCCTGGTCTGTGTGACAAACACAAATATCCAAGCAGTGCTTTTCAAGAGTCACCATAAATAAGTGCTCAGGCAGAAGGGGAGACAGAGCAATTGTTCACCTTTTAACTCCGCTCAGCTGGTCTGATTAAGTGATACTGGTGTACTGGCAAAGCTTCAGACAGCGGCTCTCCTCTCTTCAGGGCAATCTGTATGTTTCCATCAATACTGTTTAAATAGCGGTCTCTTTTTTTTTTTTTTTTTTTGACCATCTCTCTTTTCTTCTCCCCCCGCCCCGGATTACACTGGTTTATTTGTTTCCTACTTCTACTTAATCTTTGGAAATGTGGCTCTACAAAGGTTCTCACAGTTTGCCATGCTCATCCCGGTGTGCTTTCATTAGGAAGTTTTTAACTGTGTCAGGTTTACAAATCCCATTTTGCTACTTCATTTTACGTTGCAGCAAATTAATGTAAACTTAGTTATAATTTAATAAATGGAATTTAACCATTTTCCTTTGTGTTTGTCATTACACTAGTGAATTCCGAGCAAATTTCCCCACCCCACAATGACCCATAGCCTAACCTAGATTCTCTGATGTATTATTGCTTCATATTTTACAGCTTGACTATATTGAGTGTGATAACTGACTGAAAAAAGGTCTGGCAGCTCTTTAATCTATTATTTAGTGACCTGCCTTAGCATGAATGAAGGTCATGGAAAGCTGTCTTTGTGGCAGTGATGCCCCATTTTTCCGTATAACTTTTAGAAACTTTTTATTAAACTTTTTTCCCTGTTTCTTTTAGAAACTGGGCTTTTTTATTTAGTCCTTCATGTACTACTGGGAAGTAGATCTGCTGATAAATGCAGCTAGGTTTTTGTGCTTTGGGTTTTTTTACATTTTTTTATATAATTCTTATTTGAAATAATTTTTCTATAATTCTGTAATAAATGTAATTCTGTAAGTACAATTCTTTTTTCATATTCCTATGTACAGTTTAGTCACAGCTTAATCTTTTTCCCCTTTAGAGCACTAAGTGTAAGTCTGTGTATGTACAGCAACTTTCATGCACAGAAGAGCCTTTACCATACTGTGTACATTAGCACCTCGCATTGCACTGCCAAGGGAATAAGTGGTTATTTTCTTGAATGCTTTCAAGGCAGGTGTACTGTCACATGTAGAGTGCTTAGCTGCAGCTGGAGGTGGATGTATTGTTTGAAGCAGATGTCTGTGAATGATTGAAAGTCTTCAGTAGATTCAGGCTTCATAGAGCAAAGCTGACCCTGTCTTTAAAGCTGAAGACTTAGAAGGCTTTTGCTTGAAACTGAGCAAAACTGCGTATATAGACCTTCATTGATGCTATGAGCACTTTACTGCCACAGTGTATGCTGATTCCTACTACTGGTGAGGAAACACATTTCAATATTTGCAGAAAGCAGAGATGTAGCCGGTTATTCAAAGGACCTTCCTAGGTTTGGAAAAAAAACTAAAATTCTTTGGCATTCTTCCGTGCATCTTGTTTTAAAATAACCCTGGTACCATGGTTACAAAACTAGTCACGTTGCTATTTCTCCTGGGGATCTCATGTTATGCATCCCCATATGTTCTTCGGGATATGAATTCCTCCATTTGCTCGCTCCCACCGGGCCTTGCATTGCGGTCCTGTGCACGTCCACGGTGGTCGCTGCAGCAGGTCCAGCGGGCACTGGTCATTGCCAAAGCTTTTCTACTGGATCTTGTCTCCCGGTTTCTGATTTGGATGCAGTGTCTTCAACATAAATGCCATACATTTTTTTATTTAAATATGGAGGATGAGCAGGGCCAAGGTATGAAACAGAAAGGAATGAATGTTCTGCACCCAAGTTTAATCTGTGTTATCTTGGAGCTAATGTTACTTACCTAGAGGTTTATTTACAGTTTGAGTTGAGGGAACAGATTGCAACAGTTTTTCCTGTCTCTAGGAGTCTTCACATCTAGTTATCCTCTTCCCGTTTCATGCTTCAGATGGCTCTTATCTTGTGCACTCCGTTTACCTTCTATGGAAAGGTTTTTTGTGCATGTGTGCGTGTTTTGGTAATTGACTTATGATGTTTATTTAACACCCATGTCCCCCTCCCAGAAACAACAACAAAACCCCAAAAAACAAACCAAAACAAAAAAAAAGAACCCCCACCACTCCACAAAACTGCAACAAAATTCCTTGGCCTGGCTAAACAGCTCTGTACAAGGTGCTGAGGAATGCCTCTGTGCAACCTGACTGTTGTCCTTGAAGGGATGTTCCTTATCTAGGCTATTGTTCTAGCTTTCCTGTCTAATTTCTTTAATGAGTTTTTTACAGCCTCTTTTGATTTAACTCCATTTATTGAGGCAGGCAACAGTACGAAATTGAGTAGGAAAACAGTACTCACAGAACTAACCAATCTTTTCACCTAAAGATGCCTTCTAAATTTATCATAAAAAAAAAAAAACACTAAACAAAAAAAAAAAAAACAACAGAACAAAAACAAAACAGAAAAACCCTGAGCTTGCTAGAAGAGGAATAAGGAGAAGGATGACTTCGAAGACCTAGCATGGATTAGTAGGATAGTCACGAGCATGTTTTTCTCGCACACTGCTCAGTTAAATTTTATTTTGATGTCTGTACTTACATTAATGAAAACCTGCTAGAAAAAGTAGGTTATGTATGAAGCTGAATAATGTGTTGTCTTAATGGATAATTCTTCCTGGGAAATACTTTAACAAATAATGTTACATAGTCCCTCTTCACCAGGGTGACCCAGAGGAGGTCTGGGTTCCCTGTGACTGTTTTGGCTGGTTACAATTCTTTTTTTCTAAGACAGCACTTGGACTTGTTTTTTGAGAGGGGAAGTTTGTGTGTTCTCTGCCAAGAACACAGAATACCAGGCGTTCTACTAGTTACTATATTAGGCTGAGTCATGATAGCTGTAAACTTTGTGTATTTTTATTCCATGAGGAGTAATAATTTGCTACGGTGCCACTTAAAGCAAAATAATACAGGTGGTCTGCAGATTAACTGGTGTTTCAGGACTGCCTCTAATGAGAGAGAACTTCCACCTTAAATATGGACAAAAGATGTCTCTGTCAGCTTTCTCATTTTAGTAATATCAAAAAGGGTTAATTATTCTTTCCTGATTTTCTGAGGTTGGTGTAGATCAGGTTTTTTTTTCTCCCATCAGCTGAAGCTAACAGGGCTGTCGGCTCTGGGAAGCTGGTGAGCCAGTGGCTGGAGCACAAGTGCCTGTGACATCTCCTGTGCACTAACTTGGTACTTTGTGGACACTTAGTGCTTTCATGCAAGATAATGTCCTCCATTCCTAGATTCCTCACTGTTAACCTCTTGTGTGAACGCTTCCCAAATGTATTGATACGAATTATCTGGTGTACTGTGATCATGAGCTTGAATTTATGGCACAAGAAGCTGCTTGTTCCCTAGCTGTCCTGGGAAGTTCCCCCCGAGAAACGGAATGTCTAATGTAAAAAGGATATGAAACCCGAATATACTTTTTCATATATAAAAAGGACAATTGCAGTCTTTGTGTTAGCAGGTCACATCCAAGCTCTCTGCTGAGGCAACAAAATATTCCTCATTGTATAGTGGATGCTGGAAAATACAAGTGAAAAAAAGCAATGGCCCTGAAAATCTCTGTCTTGAATCCAGTGACTCTCTTGAAGAGGTTTTCGTTAACATCTACTTGTCTTCATAATGCTATGTGCAGGCTGAACAGATTTTCACACAAATAGGGCACAACATACTGTCATTCTGACCTGCAAGAGTCCCGCAGTTCTGGCTTGGGGCCCTTCCTGGCGAGTGCCAGCACACTGAACACCTTTTGCTGCTTCGCTTAATTTAATTCTTCCCTCCCCTGGGCATTATGAAAAACTGTGTCTTGCAGACATTGTAAGTAATTTGAATGGCTGTAAACATTCAGTATTTTGAGTTTCACAACAACTGATTTTTAATCTTGCATTTAGGAGTGTTTGTTTGGTTTTGTTTTTAAAAAAGTGAAGGAAAGATAAAGAAAATTATTCTCCCCTCCCTGAGAATTCAGATAGCTGTTTGCATCTAAAATTTTGCAAAGTGCACAGCATTATGTTTTATATCAGTTCTTTTAAATGCAAGAGGATTGTATTGTGTAGTTTATCTGAAGTATTCCTTAGAGCAAATATGAAAGACTTCTCATTTCATTTCTTTTACTTTTCCTCGCAGAATTAGCATAAGAAGTAAGCAGTTCTTGGAAATCCCTATTTGCTGATAGAAATTTGTGGGTAACTATAGTAAAAATCTGTTGAATTCAGTACACTGGTTATACTGAGTCTTGTTGAACATATTTTTAGTCTTATAGCTGTGTCAAGTCACCTAATAGAATTGTGGCCTTGGATTGTGAGAAACAAAAGTAGGGAATTGATTTTGGGTTTTGTTTTTTCTTTTTTTCCTCTAGACAATTTGGTTGTGAAGATGTGTTCAACATATTAAACTCATAGGCAAAAGTATACACAGCTTGAAATAAGAACTGGCGACATCATTACTGTGCTTTGTGAGCACGATTATACTGAAAGCTTTTTACGGTCTATTTGATATTGTAATTTGGAAATGTATTAAATGCAGTTGTGTGTCTCATTGGTTCAGGTTGGTGGAACAAAAGCTGGAGTTGTGCGTTTCTTGGGAGAAACTGACTTTGCCAAGGGAGAATGGTGTGGAGTGGAACTGGATGAACCTCTGGGAAAGAATGACGGAGCCGTTGCTGGAACAAGGTAAATCTATCATCAGATAGCAGCCGCCTTAAAGAGTTTGCATGTCTCTCTTCTGTTTTGGTTTTTTAATATCTTACATGAAACTTTATATCAAGGGAAGTAATTAGGCTGTAAACCTGACTGTCTGATGGTGGTGGTGGGGGATCATTAGACACTGATTTGAATTTTATGACACCTACACATCTCTGAAAGTCTGCATTAACCCCTCATTCATGGGATTAGTTGATCTCTTCTACTCCCATGTGAATTGTATTCGTAGACTGGTAATGGAAAAAACGATTTCCTGCTTTTTGAACATCTGTGTTGTTTCTCAGCTTGGAATGAATGCTCAGTTAAGAAAATATCTCTGAGTATCTAATAGCTGAACTTAAGGGAAGTCTTCCTGCATCCCAGGAATGGAAAGCTCCTGCACCAATAGTTGCCTCACTGTAGAGACTGGGAACAGTAGAGCTGCTTCCTCCAATAAGTCACCCTTAGAAAGCATTAATTCACATCACAATTTAACTTCTATTCTCACTTGGTATAAGGAATGGTCCTTCAACTCATTAAAAAGAGGTTTTACAAGGGTTGTGCCACCTTCACATAGGTGATCACAATTTCAAATTTTAAGTTGCTTCTGTTTATATATAACCAAAGATGTATTCTGTATAATCAAATATGCATACATCTGTAGGTATGTTTGTAATAAAATATAAAACTACTTGATTTAACTAAAGTCTGATTTTTATTTTTAACTCTCTGCTTTCACATTTGTTGGTAGCTCAGAGGAATGTATCAAAGAGGAAAGCTATGCATGTTAAACTTTGAATGGAATTTTTAAGAAACAGCTCTAGCTCAAGAGCTTACTCTGTGGAATTTCTGCAGTCTGATATAATAATGCTGTTTCAGCCTCTCAAAGTCCCCTTTCCAAATATGGTGTTAAAAAAAAATGCAATCTAACATAGATTGTCACCAGCTGTTAGCCTGTCCTTTAATACTTTTAGAATATTGATCTAGAATTCTTTGTGAAGCCAGATGATGTATCTGAAAAGGCAGAAGTTAATTTAGTACATTCATCTGTCTGCTTTGCTTTTTCAAAGGTATTTTCAGTGTCAGCCAAAATACGGTTTGTTTGCTCCAGTCCACAAAGTTACGAAGATTGGGTTCCCGTCAACCACCCCAGCGAAAGCAAAGACAACTGTGCGAAAAGTGATTGCGACTCCCACAGCCCTCAAACGTAGTCCAAGCGCATCTTCCCTGAGCTCTCTCAGTTCTGTGGCATCTTCAGTAAGCAGCAAGCCAAGCCGTACAGGACTAGTAAGCTTCTTTTTCTGTTGCATGCTTTACGTTCCCAAGCAGGAATCCACGTGGCACTTGCCTGTGGTCTACTTCCATAAATTGAGACTAGAACAGATCTTGGGCAGAGCACAATATGTATTTAGTTGTGCTCTCTTTCATTCAAAGCATGCATGAAGGAAGGAGATCTTCGCTAGCCCTGAAGAGTAGCTGCATATTTGAATATTTAAGCTTACACAGTTAATTCCGGCTAACTGAGTTACTGCAATAAGAAAGGGGCTTGTGATGCCAACAGACTGAAAAGGCATCAATGTTCTGAAACTAGAATCTCCACTTAGTTGTTTGTTTTCCTAGCACTACCTCTGTCATACGGGGTTTGTGTTTGAGGACCTGGTATGCACTAAAGCTTCCATAGGTCAAATTTGTTTTATTAAGCAGGAAACTTCAAATTGTCTAAAATGTAAAAGGTTTTCTTTTCCTGTTAAGGAGACGAGTCAGCTGAGAAATACAGAAGTAGCAATTCTCAAGTCTTTGCCGACGAGAAGCCTCTTTCTTTTCTTTTAGATTTGGTTTTAATTCTATGAATTCATAAAGGCTAAATGTTGCAAAGGTGAATTCTAACGCAGTACTAATTCCACCTAATACACTTACTATGGATTCTTTTAAAGTTGCTGTGTTACATAAATGTCCTAATCTTGGGTTGCAGCAGTAAAACAGAAATCTTCTGGGAAAGCTGAGTTTTAGAAAGTCTCTCTTTTAAGGCAATTAAAAGTATAGAAATAATTGGGTTTTTACATAGTCACCCTAGATTTTTCCCTTTTTTAAAACCGAAGTGCATAAATTAATTAGAAAGAGATGACTCCCACTGGCCTGGAACTGGTTAGCTGCCGTACTGTCCCACTGACCAGCAGGCGCAGAACCAGAGACATGACTTACCCTAGTCCTTCCAAACTGAAGGAGATTACAAATGAACAGAGGTCAACAGTTGGTCAGGGCAACAAGGTTAATACCTTCTCACAAAAAGCGTAAGGGATTTTTATTTGGCACAAAGAGTGGGACTTCATTACTTAATCCATTCTGGAAGTTGCACTTGCAGCTGCAGAGTGCCCCCTGGTTTGGAATCGGTGCGGGAGCATAGTGCTTGCTGCCTCAGGTCTGGGGCGGATTTTGTGAGCTGGTGGTGAAGCATTAATACGGACCTCTACATTTTATTCTGTGTGCTATGATACTCTAAGCAACAGTCACACATTGTAAATGTCTGCAGTACATTTGCTTATTTTGGCTCTGTGTTGTGCCCTGGGGCTTTTGCGTGTTTTGGTCCATAAAATATAAAGCTGCTCTAATCCATTATTTCTGGAACTAAAATTCCAGCTCTCTTCCAGCTCTTTTTCTCAGGCAACATGAACATTTGGTGACCATCCCAGTTAAAAGGACTGTCAAAATAATTCTGACACTTTTTCTTTAAAAGTTAAGCTGCTGAAGAAACAAGATTTCCTGAAATCAGTTTTGACACAGGAGACTTTTCATGCTTCAATTTCTAGGAAAATTATAACTTACATAGAGATTGCTGGACTCTTACATAGTCTTCTAAATTAGTCAGGGCTGTTGCTGTTTTCTTCCTGTGTAAGAAAAGCAACTGTCAAGCAGGTGATCTAATGCTTTAAGAGGGCTGTCTGATGCAATTAGTGTTTATTTCCAAGTCTGGAGGAAATTGATGCTTCTCTGAAATCTTTTGGTTTTCTTTTGGAATCGACAATTAAGTCAAGTTTGATTTGAAGAGCTAGCGTTGTTAAAAAGCAATGCATTCTGGAGTGAGATACCTTCTAGAAACGGAGAGGATCTGAAACAACTAATCTAAGTATCAAAGTGGAAGATGGTTTGTTCTCTCTCGTACCTTCTCAGTCATTGGATACAGCATTTGAAATGGATTGTAGACATATCACTCAGGGCTGTGAGTAGGCAAGTTAGAGAGATCGTGTAGCAATCACGGTAACAGAAGGGGAAGTACATCCGTGTTATGCTTTCTGTTGGGGATGTTGTCCAGTGCTGGCGTTGCAGGCTGTATACGGCAACTATTCTTCAACATTTTGGTCTCTGAAAGCATCATGGAAGGAACACGGTCCTATTCCTGGGTGATACTATTAGCAAGAGAGCTAAAGGTTAATGTAACAGAAAAGCAAGACTTTGTGTACTGGCTTTTGTTTTAAATAAGACTTTAACTGAGATGTCATTCTCATTTAATACTTAGACAAATTTCTGAGCTGTTAAGCTTAAAGTCCATTTTTATAAGCTGTACTGGATTTTTTTTTGGTTCAGTTTTTGCTGTTTTCACAACTATTGCTCGCTTTTACTACATAATTTCAGTTTATTTACTTTCCCTTCTAGCTCAAAAACTCTTGAGGAAGTAGAAGACAGGGCCATGCTGAATTTTCACTGACACTGGTTCCATTCAGTGGAGCAGAGATCATGCAAGGTCAAGGAAAACCCTAAGGTTCATTTGAGCTATAGTTCTCCAGATTGATTCCTTTTTATCTGTATTCTTTCATCTTTCAGATTTTTTTCAGAAGTAATTTAATTCCAAGTGATATAAAAGTATGTTTTAATCGGATACCAGTTGTTGTTCTTCAAAAGATTTTAGGTGTAAGGCTGGCTTTTTACGTCAAGGTGAATGCTTTTCGTCCTGGATGTTTTATTGCCATAGTAGAGGTGCCAAATGCTAGTTGGAGTTCCAGAAGCTTTTGATAGATTATTTGGAAATGTTATACTGTTGCTGGCGACTTGATAACTAGAGGCACAATGTTTTTAACTTGCTAAAAGGCTGCCTTTCTTTTTGTAATGCAGAAATATGCTTAAAAACTTAACGAGCTAGCCTTTGTGTGAGTCTACTAAGCACACCTTCAATTGCAACCAGCCTTTTGTTTTCATTTCAGCCCTTCTGTCTCCTACACACTAGCTGCTGATTGCTGCAGAGCAGTCTTACTACATATATATGGCCATTGTTAAATTGTAGAAAATGAAGTAATTTAAACATAAAAGGAGAAGGTGCAGTAGGTTGCAGAAAGCATTTGCTTTACTAACCCAATGTTTGTAGAGTCTGGAGATATCCCTTGTTTTCACTCGATACAGAATGGTTTGTAACATATTTACTCTGTGAAGTTGACAGAAACATCCTCCCGGTATGCAAGAAAAATCTCTGGTACCACAGCCCTGCAGGAGGCACTGAAGGAGAAGCAGCAACACATCGAACAGCTCCTGGCAGAAAGGGACCTGGAGAGGGCAGAAGTTGCAAAAGCAACCAGTCACGTAGGGGAGATAGAGCAGGAATTAGCGCTTGTTCGTGATGGACATGATCGGGTAAGAGTGACATTGCTGTTCTTAAAGTAGAGGCTTTAATGCAATTGACTTAATTTCCAGAATTGTGTTCTCTTATTGAAGAGGTCTGGGAGTAAGAGGTGGTGTTCTAAAACTAAAGTAGCCCATACCTATGAGATCATCCTTGTGGGAGCCTTGGCTTGATGAGATAGCAAATCTACTTCATGTAACTCATTTTTGTTGAACTTCTCTACGCATCTCTACAATCTTTTATTATGTACCTATTTGAGTATAACATTCCTGTCCCTTGGCCCATCACTTTACCAAATTGTGATTACTGAGGTATATAGATACATAACTTGGATAAAAATTCACGTATTGCCCAATTTAGTAGATTTTATTCTTATTCCTTCTGCTGCTTAGCATGTACTGGAGATGGAAGCAAAAATGGACCAGCTACGAGCTATGGTGGAAGCTGCTGATAGGGAGAAAGTGGAGCTTCTCAATCAGCTTGAGGAAGAGAAAAGGTAACCCAAAACTGTCTGCCTTAGTGTAAGTGTTAAAAACGAACTTTGCGTTAAAAGAAATGCTGTGGTGACTTTCAAATATGAAATAACTTTTGAATAATGCAGATATGGGCAATTAATGTATAAAATCATATTGCAGTTTCTTAAAATACTTTAAAAAAACCCTCTCAAATTTGGGAGGGAAAGCTGAAGAAAGTAGACTTAAAGACTGTAACTATTGTTTATATCTGAGTTTCGTGCAACTCGTTCCTTTTAGTATTGCTTTCTGTTATGAAGGATTTTATTTCTACTCATATGGAACTAAGGATCATACCTGGTCTTCCTGAAACACTCTTCTTCCACCTCCAAATGAAATTTTGATAATCTAATTTCCTGACAGTGCTGGATTAGGAATTCACAGTTTAGTTCTCTTGTGAATAATTTATTACTATTAGTCATGTGCTGCTAGGTAGGGTCTGTCTCTTACAGGAAAATCATTAAAGCCATTCATTTGAATGCCTTTTTTATTTCCCTTTCATAACCATTTGAGCAAAGTAACGGAGATTACCAAATAGGTAAGGTGAGGTAGGAAAGGAAATAACCTGATAAATTGTTGGGTCAAGATTAGGTGAGGAAAGAATCTGATAAGTTATTTTGGTGGATTTGGAATGCTTTTGAAAAGCAAGGTTCTGTTTAGAACCCGTTGTGAGCCATATGTATGCCCCTGAAATGTGTCAGATCTCAACCTCTCTGAAAGGCTTGCCTGAAACTAGAAATCCCAGATGAGAAAATACACTGGTAAACCCTGACAATTCCTTTACAATTTTCATGCAGCCTTTTTATGGGGCCCACTGTAACTGAATTTTCAAAACTAATAGTAAAGTTAGATCTGGAATTATTTGTATATTTTCTATGAAATAATCCAGTGAGTTTTTTAATTTAAGGAAAAAAAAAAAAACAAACCGCATCTTTGCAGCACCTCCGGTAGCCTGGCTGTGGATGCACTTTGCTGAATGCCAGGTCAGTGGGGGTCTGTTTTACCGCAATCCTCCATGGCCTTGAGCTCACCTTCAGCGTGTTGCTAGGCAGCGTGGCAGTGCCGCTGTGCGCCTGCTACCCATTCACTGCGGTGACGTCCTGCAGCCGGGAAAACATTTCACGGCTTCGGCAGTGTAATATTTCTCCTTCCCCCCCTAACCACTCCAGGCTTATTTACTTTGCAGATTCTCTGCAATATCTATTCAAGTCAGTCTCAGCTGTGACTTGAAGTCAAATAATCTTTAATCTTCCATTTCCCAAAACGAGACTCACTTCCAGTAATAAGTTCTTATTGTCCTTTTATTTTAGACATCCATCAGTTGTAGAAATCATTGCATCAAAGAGAGTTACATCTGTCAGCCAAGCTGCAGGCCCCAGCAATGTGTGCAATTCAAAAGAAAGAAGCCAGGCTTGTCTCTTCCTTTGAAACATCTTACGGTGTTGAAAGGATCAAGGGGAGAAGGAGGAGATCTGGCCCCATGTTCACTGGGGTATACCAGAGTCAGGGGAGGGAAGAAATAACTTCTTACCAATTTTATTTTAAGTCAGATATTAGCTTCTCACCTCTGTGTTATCCCTCAAAGACTCCTGTATGGGCAAGGTGAGTCAGTGTTCTTGCCTGTGCTCCCACTCTGTGTCTTGCAGTGCATCTTGACAGGTAGCATATGTCTGTCTGTGCTGGAGTTCTGATGCGAGTTGACCAGCGCACTTCTAGAAGACCCGGGGGTATCTTGGATGGGTCTCAACTTTCTGACTGTTTCCTAGGTGAATGGTGGAATATACAGAGCGTGAGATCAGGCTGTTCATTTAGGTCACCTCTTTTTCACCCTTCCGCACATCCTCAAGAATGAGAGAGTCAGTGATGACTTAAAGGTTTTCTTTTTAATTTGTCAGAAAATGCAACAAAATACTTTCCTTATAGGGCTGCAGTCAGTGGTGGTGTTTTAAAGACAGTGGCTTTCCTTCTCTCTGATGCTTCCTGTGAGAGATTTCCCATTAATGTTTCTGGCAGGTTGCTGGTACAATCAGAATGATGGCACTGTAGTTCTGATTTCCACTGAAAAGTGAGCTTGAAAACATTTTCTTTCAAAGTTATCTGAATTTTAATGAATTTTCCCCACAGAAAAGTTGAAGACCTTCAGTTCCGTGTGGAAGAAGAATCCATTACCAAAGGAGACCTAGAGGTAAAACATCTCCAGCTTTGTAAACAGGATATATAGTAGGACACAGAAATACAATCAGTTCAGAAAGGCAGGAATGATTAACAGATGTAATACTGGTCCACGCTCATGCAAAGCACATGAAAGTGGTTCTCAGTTCTGCAGTCCTTGAGTAATTTAACTGTCCTGAAACTCCAGGATTGCACCTTAATTCAGTTACACACTTCAGCAAGGGTTGCACTGTGGAATGGGTGTAGTTGTTTAGAGTAATTAAATTAATTAATAGAAAACTCTACCTTTTGATTATTTTGTTATTTTATATTTTGTCTTACTAATGTTTCTGAAATTGCTTAGAAGTAACCACCACCAAAAAAATATTTTTCGTTATGAAATTGCAAGTTAATGTTTATGCCTTTGAAAATTAATATTGAAGACTAGTCCTGTTTGGCTTCGATAATTCTTTTTGAATAATCCTTGTGCTTTCCTCAGGAAAGGTTGATTAACAAAGAATGTTTTGGCCTGAGAGTTATTGCACACAAAATATAAACAGCAATTGATGTGTGCAGTTTTTATCTTTCTGCTCATTGTATAACTATAACATTGGGCTAAACCCGTGTGGTGTTATTACACAATCAGAATAGAAAACATTTAATGAAGGATTACTCTCAGATATTTGAACACTGCCAGTTTTTATCCCAAATTTGAAACTGAAAAGCAGGATGCTTTTTAGTTATTCTACTCTGTTGTTGTCTAATCAGAAAAATATTAGAACTTCTTGCACAGCATAAAATACAAACTTAATTAACTTGTGTTCCTATGAACCGTTTATGATTAAAGTGCTAGCCTTATGGAAATTATTCATGTCATGTAACATTTCTTTTATTTTAGTCTTCCATTCATTTTAAGATACCTATCTAGACTCTTCATAGAATGCTCCTTTTATTGTTTAGTCCATGGAAAATTTTAATTTTTTATTTTTTGTTAAATCAGTTGATAGTCATGGCAAACCGTCTTAAAGACTCTGGTTTGTCCAGCTGCATAACTTCAAGAGTTTAAACTGAATTCGAGATAATGAAATGTATCCTGTTGTTTGTGCTGGAATGGTAGTACTAAGTCTGCAGGTGAAATATTTTTGTTTGTTTTTTAATTTTACTGATAGCGAAAGAGGCAGATTTCGGAAGACCCAGAAAATGTAAGAGGGCACTTAAATGTGCAGAGACATCCCATGTTAACAGATTGTGTGCAGAAAATGCTTATACTTATTCACTAACTGCATAATCTGTTATTGAAACATTGACTCTAGTATTTGTGTGCATGTTGCTTTCAGAGCAATTACAACATTTATTGAAAAGAATGTGTGTAATGACTAAACGTTGTAATCCCCATTAACTGAAGAGAGGGCAAATGTGTCGCTAGAATTCTTTGGGATCAAAAACTTTGCAACTAATTGAAGAGTATAGGAGCTCGTAGAAAACTACTGTCCAGGATCTTGAAATGTCTTTCATTTAAATGTAGGATTTTAGTTGCTGTCTTCGCAAAATCCCGCATGCTTTCCTGTGAGCTCCTACTGCTGTTCAATAGATGCAGTATGCAATTAGCCAATTTTTCCGAGGAAAAAAATAAATCGGTATGTCCCCCACCTCCCCTTATTTGTTTCTCTCTTTTTTTGGCATGAAATGCTAAGGGGAGAGATGATCAAAACATCTGAAGAATTAGTGTGCAAAGCTGTCTGATTTTACTGGATCTTCATGTAGTTTCTCTTTGAATGATGTAGGAAAAATAAATATTACTGGATGACAGAGATTGCCTTACAAGATGTTTAAGCAGCCCTCTTGCTTCCATAGCTCAGAATAGTGGAATTTAAAAGCCCTCTCTCTGATTAGACTCAGGAAAATTTATCCCCGGCTGCCTCCTCTGCTGCATCCCCAGCCGAGATAGGAAGTTGTCGAGACTAAAACTGGTTTCCTGCTGTGCATTCTTAGGTGTTCCTTTTGTGGAGCTACTTCAGCGAGCTGGGTCTCCTCTATTCTTCCAATCAGGCTCACGGTGTGTTAGAAGTAAATCTGCATGTGCCCCTCCTTTCTCTTGTTTTGTGCACTCCTTGTTTAATCCTATCTTTACTCCTGATTTCCCTATTCTAATTTTTCCATAAAAATGGACATCTTCACTCTCTAAAGAAGAGAAGTGGGTGATCACTTAGTTTCTAGGCTAATGCTTCATCATCTCAGTCGTGTTCTGTGATTGTTATCCCAGCACGAAGGGACTGAAGGTCATCTTGCCCCTATCCTAGAACTGATTATCAGCATTTACGGCTTCAGCACAATTTCAGTTTGACCTATAGATGGAGAATTTAACAGTAAGGTTTGTTCTGAAGTCAAAGAGTAGCTAGAATACACAAATGCTGAAAACAGCTGATGATTGATCTCTGAAGTTTGAGTGGAATTCTTCAAGGTTCAAGGCAGAATAAGGTTTGTCCCATTTCCCTATCACTCTTAATCTAACTGCAAAGCTTTGGAGAAGGTGTTTTTTGTTTTGGGGTTTTTTTGGGGGTTTTTTTCCTTTGTCTGTTTTTCTTTTCCATCCAAGTTAAGGTTTGCAATCAAATTCTTTTCTTCTTTTCATGGTATTCTGCTCTTCTCAGTTTACTGTGCTCTGGGTTTATCATAATCATTTTAGACATTTCTCTGTAGATGATCAGGAGATAAATCGGAGTGATTCAAAATTTTGCAGTGATTTTTACCTTGGAGAAACTGGAGCTTGTCTCTTGGAAATCAGACTTTTTAAAGGATAATCCCTCATGCCCTAAGTGGGGAAAAAGGTGTCAAAAAGATCTCTGGAGTATTTTTTTTCTTCATCTTTTATTTACATGTTGGTAGGATTTTGACTTATTTCCTTTTCTAATATATAAGAGATGGGATTAAAAAAACCACAAGTAATTAGTGATGGTGAGTCTGATCTTTGCAGGAGTAAAGCAATGTCTGTAAAATTAGTGATCAGAGTGTTTTGGGGTTTATGTAGCATAGAAAAACGTAAGATAGCATATTCTGTAAAGTTGTGCAGGGAGAATTCTGCAGCTATCAGGTTTGGGGTTTCTTGGTTTTTAATAGATCCCTTTGGTTAATTAGAGCAAGGAAGGTATGAATATTCAATTTTTAAAAATAGATTACTTTTCAGACTTACAGTTTTGTTGTGAATCACAGCTAATACCTATCTCAGAGAGGGCACTGAATTGTAGCCACTTAGAAAATATTGTTATTTCCCTTAGAATGTTTAGTTCCAGTTTTAAAGGCTGTGGGAGGCAAAACCAGTAATCCGTGTTCTTGTGAGGTTTTTTTCCCCTCGTATACACTGAAGATCTTCCACTGATAAACAAATCTGCTATGAAATTTCAAAAAACAGACAAATCTAAGAAGCAACTGGTAGCATGTGTGGATTTTAGGTTTTTGCACCTAATAACTACATAATAAAGCAGCCACTGTTTGCAGCTGGAAATAAAAAAAATAAAACTCCAGGTGTCTGCATGCTTTTGGGAAAGAAGATAACTTGATGCTGTCAGAAGGAATTCTGTGTTTGGAGAGCAGACCTGAAGCAAAACAGCACATTCATCCACATCCCACTTGTTCTGCAGAGACTACATAAGATCTTCAACTGCTGCAGCTGGTTTCGAGGCAGTACTAATCAGCTTCTCACTCTATAAATAACACACTTCTGTAGGGATTTTAAAATATCATATTCCAAAGATCAGAGAAGCAGCAGTGTCCTGCCAGCTGTGCACACGCTGCTGCGCTGTGGCTTTGGCAGCAGTGTGGCTTTGGAATTATCCGTGCTTCTTCCTCCTGCCTTTTCAGATTCTTTCAATCCGGTGCTCACTGGGTTGCTGTTCAGGTTGCAGGACTCTCTGTTAATAGTAGTTGGTAGGGTTTGGGGGTTACTGTGTTACTTGGTTCCGCAGTAAATTAACTGTGGCAGCTAAGCTGTGTGGAGAACTTTCATCAAGACTGATGGATGCAACTTCTTCAGTTAATTAACACATCTTCAACTTCATTCGGTCTTCTTCTGGACATCCACCGTACTCTCGATGTGGGCAAGCCCTGAAAACCTGCTCTTTTGGAGAAGACACTGTGAAGCAACAGTAGACTTTCATAATCCTTTAAACTTGGATTATTTAGTAAATTTAAACTAACAGTGACCTGTCGATTGACACGATGCTCACACCTTGACACTTCAGAAGTAAGCATGGCACCTGGTTCTTACCTCTTTATATTTCTCTTTTCTTTCCCACCACCCCCCACCTTTTACCCCGCTTAGAGGTGCAGGTCAGATTTGAACTAGCTGCTGGACTTTACCTGCGTCTCGCAAACTTCAGGCCCTCTTGTAGTCCTCTGGGAGTGTCTGGGTATGAAGCCAGAATATCCAATATTCTGTGTTCTTGCTAAAAAATTCTACCTCTGTAAGCAAAAGGCAGGAGGTACCTGCTTACTTAGTTTCATCTGCTTCCTGCTTTTCTTTAGGAACCTATTAGTCTTACAAAGTTCTTACATTATTTTTTTCCCTTATTTTCACATCGTGTTCAATGTATTTAGGCTTCAGCAGCAACCAGGCTGATTCACTTTTTTACCTGGTTTTGGAGAACCTTGTTGCTTGGTTCCTTCCTGAGAGAGGAGGAGGGGAAAAAACGAGGAGGGTTCTGCAGTTATAGACAACCATTCTCTTTGTAGTCAAGTAATTCATACAATAGTGACAAATTAGTACCTTAATGTTCCCAGGTCTTGGCCAAAAGGATTTTTATGGCTGGGACTTGAGACACAGCTGCTATTTTTTTTAAAAAAGTTGTTTTTATTTGTCACATGAACTTCAGTGGTAAATTTTTGCCCCCTGGTTAATAAGTAAATCATTTATTAAAAAAGTTAGTGGGATGACAAGGAAAGGGACTTATCATCCTGTTAGAACAGGTGTAGATATATATATATATATACACACATATATTTTTTTACATAACTATTCTAATTTGTGCTGAAAACTTCATGTACTGATAAATAACTTCTACTTGGCTGCATGAAACTTTTTTGTTCGTATTTCTTCGTTTGTGATTTTTTTTTACTTTTTTTTTTTTACGCATCAGTCCATTGACACTTTCAGTCCATCTTTTTCATCCATAGCGTTTCCCTGTTCATTTTATCCACTGCATCTTCTCTGCTCATCATTGGTAGAAGATTCTGGCAGCACGGCCTGCATGTGGCTCCCTCCTCTTGTGCTGGCATGTGATGGTGGCACCGTTGTGTTCTCTTCCTTTCCCTTTTTACTAACAGACGCAGACCAAACTGGAGCATGCCCGCATTAAGGAGCTTGAACAGAGCCTGCTCTTTGAAAAGACCAAAGCTGACAAACTCCAGAGGGAGTTAGAAGACACTAGGGTAATGGTTTTCACTATTTAAATAACAAGACTGATTTGTGTTGTGGAAGGTTTCTGATGACACAGTCTGCTGGGTGTAACAAATGCTGAAACAGATCCTTGCTCCTGCCACGATCAGTACCTAGCTGGAACACTTTAAACATTAGCATTAATTGTGTTGTGTGCATGTTTGCCTGTATATGTATGCTCATTTCTTCAGAGGAATTCAGGTAAGATGTCTTAAAACTGCAAAATTAATACTTGGATCCACGTCAAAACCAGCAAATGGAACTGTGAATTGGAAGGAACATTCAGTGGTTTGTTTTTAGAAGTAGCAATATTCATTAAATCCAAAAGAAGGAAGATTGACTGTGCCAATGCTTTTAACACAAACCTAGTATTTGGGGGCTTGGTTTCGGAGGTCTGAAATAGTTGTTGTACTACTTCCTTTGCTAAATTGTGCTTTGCAGTGGCTTTTCAGTTCTTTTTTTCCACCCATGATATAAACTTTTAATGGATAACCCAGTAGCATTAGTAATAACTGTTTCCTCTGAAAATATTACGGGACATACTTTGTCCCAAGTCAGAAGTTCGGCACATGTCAATTCTTAAGGAGATATATAGAGAGTTAGATGGATGGATATATATATTCATGCTCATGCGTGCGGCTTTTCTTGAAGTTGAGGTAGGGATGAATATTATCAAACCAAGAATGTACTTTCTAATAAGTACTTCTAAAGAGCAATTGAAGGTAAGTAGCATTGTTTTCAGGATGTTGGTCTAATAAGGATGTTGACACAGTGACTTCCTAAGTGGAAATAACTGTGGTAGCTTTGCGTGCTTTTCCATACCACGAGCTGCTTCAACAGTCAGTGGAAAGCTCAGGACGCTTTTTCAGGGAGAACAGTGGAGTGGATATAGAAGGAGTTTCAAAGGATTTGTACGCTGAAAATATGTTTTGTGTTTTTCTCTGACAGTCTCATAGTTGGCATGGGATGAATTTGGAAGCAATGATTTCAGTAAAGACCTCAGGGTTCTCCTTTCTTTTTCAGTCTGCTTTAAAGTGGTTCTGAGAAACATTTTGTTAAACATTGATAACGTACATAAGCGTAGTTTGTAATTTGTTAAGCAAGTCATCATTTCTAGATAACTTCATAAAAATGAATTGAAATAAATTCCACCCCTAGAGAAGATACAATATGCACATAATACAAAGATGTGGACATTCTTACTTCTTTAAAAACGATTATTTATACATAAATGAAACAACAGTTGGTCTTGTTTCTCAGCCTTCCATGTAAAAGCAGCGTTTGCTTTTACTTGAGGTTGCTTTAGAATTTCCATAGAAATAGGGGTTGACAATGAAGCTCAAGGATATTCTAATCCAAAATGCTGGTAAGGATACACCAACGAGGTTCGTTTGCAACGCTCTGGATTCTTCTCAGCGAGGCCTACGTGTCTTTGTATTAAACATATCTTTTATCATTCTTTCTCCTTTTCTCAAAATGCTGTTAATCATAGGTGGCCACGGTATCAGAAAAATCTCGCATCATGGAACTAGAAAGAGATCTAGCATTGCGGGTGAAGGAAGTAGCTGAGCTTCGAGGGAGATTAGAGTCTAGTAAACCCATGGATGATGTGGACACTTCTCTTTCATTGTTACAAGAAGTAAGTTCTTTGCAAGAAAGACTGGCAGCAGTTAACAAAGACCATCAGAATGAGATTAGTTCACTGAAAGAGAAGTTTGGAATTAGCGAAGAAACGTTGCAGAAAGAGATCAAATCACTTTCAGCTTCAAATGAGAGAATGGCAAAAGAAAATGAATCCTTGAAAACTAAACTTGATCATGCCAACAAGGAGAATTCAGATGTAATAGAGCTGTGGAAGTCGAAGCTGGAATCTGCCATTGCCTCCCATCAGCAAGCAATGGAAGAACTGAAAGTTTCTTTCAGCAAAGGTGTAGGTGCTCAGACAGCAGAATTTGCAGAGTTAAAGACTCAGATTGAGAAGATTAAATTAGACTATGAAAATGAAATGTCAAATATAAAACTGAAGCAGGAAAATGAAAAATCTCATTATTTGAAAGAGATTGAATCACTGAAAGCAAAACTGGTTGCAGTCACAGAGGAGAAAGAGCAAAACCTGGAAAGCCTGAAGACCAAACTGGAAAGTGTGGAAGATCAGCATCTAGTAGAAATGGAAGACACTTTAAACAAATTACAGGAAGCTGAAATAAAGGTAAAGGAGCTAGAGGTACTGCAAGCCAAGTACAATGAACAAACCAAAGTTATTGATAGTCTTACATCACAGATCAAAGCTGCTGAAGAAAAGCTTTTGGACCTTGCTGCACTTCAGAAAGCCAATTCTGAAGGTAAATTGGAAATCCAGAACCTTAGCAAGCAGCTTGAGGCAGCTGAGAAACAAATTCAGAATTTAGAGACTGAAAAGGTTGATGGAAGTAGCAAGGTTTGTATCAACATCCATCCTTTTATTTTTATTTTGCTTTTATTTTACATTTGTACTGTTCTAATCTGTAAATACATCACAGAACAAACTAGTTTTATTTAATATATATCTTAGTACCATCTGAGGAGGTTTGGAGAAGGTGTTACACTGGGTCATGTCTCTCAACAGGTTTCTAGTGCTCAGTCTGCACCACTAAGCAAAAGAAAATAAATTCTTTCTGTGCTTTCTGCTGCAGGCTTCGGCATGCCCCTGCTGAAAGCTTTGTGTTATGGAAAAGTTAGTTATTTGTGAGAAGAAGCCACACATCTTAATGTATGTGTTTAACTTTTGATGGTAGGTGTATTCAGATAAAGTGACTTGGGGCTCAATGGGGAAATATTTCCCCTGCACCTTCACTGCCTTGCATCTTCTCAAACAGGATGATGGACGAGGCTATTAAAAACAAAAGAAAGAAAAAGGATCCTGGTGGAACTTTTCTTGAAGACAAGGGTACGCAGTGATGATGTTAGGCACTGTTTCACAGCATTTTTGAAGCCCAGACGGCAAAGTGATACATCTTACTGAGATTTTCCTTAATTTTGGATGAAATGTCTCTTTAAAGTCGATAGCATGGCATTCAGCACTTGAATGTTGTTCCGCCACTGCAGCTAGGAAAGAAAGTGCTGAGATAGCGTTTCATCCCAGCCTATGCCTGACCTGACAGGACGGAGCTCTAGTTGTAAGAGTAATGGGGAAGTAACTGGAAATAGCTTTCCTAAACCCTTCACAGATGGTTCCAAGATACGAGATTTCTACAGATTTTTGACTCTGTCATTGAGGTGACACCGGGCTCCTGCACTACCCTGGGTGTGGTACAGAGCCTTCTGAAAAATCACATCCCTGTATGTGTTTTGGTTTGAATAGCCGGTTGAGACATAAATGCTAAATTTATCAATTAAAAAAGTTAAAACAATAAGGAACCAAAACCCCTAATTCAACTGATGCTATAACTTTGTTTGAAAATTTTGAATGTACTCAGAAATGTCTGCCATTAAATAATGTTTTCACCATTAATTCCAAGAGAACTGAATTTTAATGATTTCAGACATTATCCACGATGCAGTTAGTACTGTGATGTAGTCATCGGTGGAAATCAGCTTCGCTCAGTTAATACATCACATTTTTTTTCTTCAGTTTTTTTTAATTTTTCATCTTACAGTGATTTTAATTGTATATTTTTTTCTTTCGGATTAAATTTTTAGTTTTCCTATTTTTTCATTCATGTTTGTAATTTTATTTTACTCCATCTCATCACCTTTGTTAGGCTAGTAATCTGGCCAAAGAACTGCAGGGCAAAGAGCAAAAGCTTCTTGACCTTGAGAAAAACTTGAGTGCAGTAAATCAAGTTAAAGATTCTTTGGAAAAGGAGCTTCAAGTTTTGGTGAGTAATACCCCAAAATTTTGACTTTATCCTTTCGATTTTGGTTTTCATGGTGAGAGTGTAATTGAAGTCTGTGGATCAACTCTGAGCAAAGTCTTTCAAAGCTGTTTTACTCAGGAAAAGAAGATGAGGGCTCAAGAATAACAGGATACGTTTCAGAATTAAAAGAGCGTTTCACCTGAGTTCTGTGTTGTCAGGTGTTTTGTCTAAATAGAACTCATCTATTTATGGATTTCAGAAAAAATATTAAACCAAATCAAAAGCAGCATGTAGTTTAGATTACTCCTTAAGGAACACGTGGCCCTTTATTATAACTGTTCTACAAATTAATGCTTGCTATACACGTGCCTTATAGGTGGTTTGTGAAGAAATTCTTCACCTGTTTTCTCATTTTGCAACTGCAATTGAGTGTGCATATGTTCTGTAGTTGGGTTGGACTCTTCTGAGAAACTACACCAGAGTTAGAAACAAAAAGACATGCTGCTTAGGTTTGCCTGTCCCTATCAGAAAATGTTTCCATGGCCATAGTAAATGTTTGAAGTTGGTGGAAGAGTCTTGCTTCTTATATTCCTCAATATCCTCCCCTTTTCTTCACAGTCTAGTATCTCCTCCTGCTGATAAAGCTGGAAAACACTGGAATGAGTTGATCACGCTGTTGCAGATGTCCACGTCTCCTACGCTGGACTCTGTGGCTGCAGTTCCTTGCTGTGCTAGCTGACAGAGAAGTTATTTTCAAAGTTTAGGGACTTGCGTGCAGCCAAGGCAAGGGCAAATCTTGCTTTATGTTGATGAATGTATCTATGCTAAACTGTAATTCAGAAACTTCAGATCTATTCATATAGGAGTGAAGACTTCTATTTTGTATTTGAAAAATACCTAATATAAATTCAGTGGTTGAATTATGCTGCTGCTACCAAACCTTACCTTAGGTTTTTATCCATTTTTCAGAAAGAAAAGTTTACTAGTGCAGCTGATGAAGCAGAAAGTGTTCAACAGTCTATGCAAGGTATGTCTGCTGCTAAACTAAACAAAGAACAAAAAAGCTGCAGAAAATAAATGCAAAATAAAGGGATTTTTTTCTACGTGCTTTCAAATATACACCTGCTGGTGCAGCAGTTTCAGCAGCTATGGAAGGGGCAGGATTACTTGCAGCCTCTTCTTAAGAGTAATATACCTTGCAAGTAGGTGGAATTGTCTGCATGTAAGTAGTTACTAACTTTGTTTTAAAAATTTTACTTGCATAGAAACAATAAAAAAACTAAACCAAAAAGAAGAGCAGTTTGCACTCATGTCTTCAGAACTGGAACAGCTGAAGTCTAGTTTGACTGGTAAGGAAGTAATAAAATGAAATGTTTTGAAAAATGCATCAGCTTTGTGCTTGCATATGCCTCCTGCTCAGCTCGCCGCATCGTAGTATGCAATGCTTTCACAAATGTGTATGCCTCCAAAAGAAAACAGCTTTGTGGCACTGTGTGTGGTGACACAGCGAGGTGACCGTGGTGTTAAGGGAATAGCACAGTAAGGTGGAAGATTTCCTGGTTGAGTGTATTCCAGATCAGTAGTTAAATTCTTGTTTGATGTTGCAACAAAATGATGCTGTGGTAGCAGTCAGGTACCAGTCGAAGGCTTGGGGACCAGACTGAAGCATTACGAATGTAAGGTCGTTAATTCACAGAAGCCTTGTCCATAAGTGGTGTTTTCTTTTTAAGGACATCAAAAAGACTGTACGTTAGGCTGGTCGTCTGCTTCTTCCTATCTCAGAGGAGGAAGTCTTGCTATATCTTTCTAGTTGTACATCTTGATTTAAAACCAGTCTAGAAAGAAATTAAGAATGTGTATGTACCCTGTAAGCAGCCTTTCAAACCATTGTTGGGACTGCAGAAGTCACCCAAGGGCTGCCCTTGCCCTCGGTGGCATTGCCTGCCCTGGACCAAGTAATTTTTTTCCTACAGCTTCATGTTGCTTGCATTGTTTGTCTTCCGCTGCTCTATTAACTAGCGGGTGAGTTGTCTCACCTGCAGGGTGTGCAAACCTCTCTCATTATATTGCTCGATCACCCTGTGATACGGGTAGAACTCGTATCAGCTTCTCGTGGCCTGAACTGAAGTGAATCACTTCTGAAAGACAGATTTCTTGGCTAGTTGCTTTTTTACTATTTCTGAAGAGTTCTTAACCTTCTGCTACAGTTAAGAGTTCAAAAAGTCAAGCAGTCATAATGTTTTATTTTAAAGGGGTAATTTGCAAGCTCTGTAGCATCAGTATTGCTCTGCTTATAGTTCTTTACTATCCTGTAGCTAGTCTGTGCATATACCCTTTCTCTGACATTTACTAGAGTGCTAATCTTTGTCTTGTCCAGTGATGGAGAAGACACTGAAGGAGCGAGAAGAGAGGGAGCAGCAACTGATTGAAGCTAAAGCGAAACTTGAAAATGATATTGCAGAGATCATGAAGTCTTCAGGAGACAGCTCTGCCCAGCTTACGAAAATGAATGATGAGCTCCGGTTAAAAGAAAGGTATTCCATCAGTGTCAGAACATTTTCACGTTAATTCTTTGCTCCCAGCTCCTCATTTTATCTTTTGTAAATACCTGAACAAGATGCTCCCAAGTGTCACATTGATATGACAAGTGAACTTATTCTATCAAACTAAATTCATCAAAACAGTCTCCTCAGAGTGATTTGAAGAGCATCTAACATTTATAATTCTAAAATTCTTATGCAACGTGCTTCTTATTGTACAGAGCAAATGAAGGTTTTAATAATCTAGACTGTTTTGTGATCGTGTTTCTTAAGTATTTGATTACCTGATAAGCTTGGTTTATTTGGATACATAAAAGATTTGGGTCACATCTTTGACCAGCAAGAGAAAATGTGTTTTGGTTCAAATAAAAATTGTATGTACAGTAGTTTTTTTCCTTTACAAAACTCTAGACTGAGGGCAGAGTAACTGACAGCTCTGTTACTCTGCACACAACGAGCAAGTGCTCAGTGTCACTTGTATATATTTAATTTAGTAGTACATTCTCTATATGTTAAATAATTAAATCTCTTCCTAAATGCTTGGGCAGGATATAGAACTTCAGCATATTTTAGAGTCTTTCATCTCTGTGCTTGTTGTGCTGTCAGCAAAAAATAATGTTTTTTTATTTGGTCTTTCTAGGCAGTTGGAGCAAATACAACTTGACCTTACAAAAGCAAATGAAAAGGCTGTTCAGCTTCAGAAAGATGTGGAGCAGACAACACAGAAAGCTGAGCAGAGTCAGCAAGAAACTCTCAAGATTCATCAAGCAGAACTGAAAAACATGCAGGATCAACTAACAGACATGGTAAGAACAACTTTAAAAAGCAGTTGCTAACTATGTGCAGAATATATATAGTACCACCGCTCCTTTAACTGTGTTCTGATTGTTTTATCTTCTGTCAGAAAAAGCAAATCGAGACTAGCCAAAATCAGTACAAGGATCTTCAGGCAAAGTACGAAAAAGAAACTTCTGAGATGATGGCTAAACATGATGCAGATATCAAAGGGTTTAAGCAGAACTTGCTGGATGCGGAAGAGGCACTGAAAATTGCACAGAAGAAAAACGATGAGTTAGAAACACAGGCTGAGGAGCTGAAGAAGCAAGCGGAACAGGCCCAAGTATGTATATCTGTTACTCTGCAAGTAATTTAAAGTTTAAATCTCTGTTTCAGTGAATCACTGGTTTTTGCCTGGCTTCATAATGTCATAGGAGGATTTTTGCAGTGTTTAGTTTTTGAACTTTTCCAGGGCAGATTAATGCTGGTTAGAGAAGAGAAGCATACACGACTAACTGGTTGTCTTCTCTAGATTACACGAGAACCCATGGAATGCAGTTCTTTGATGTGAACTTGTGTTCATAGATATCTGGCTCAGCACAATCAGTTGAAGCCAAATGTTATTCTGGTTTTTTTTAATGCATTAATTCTAAATAAAATATGTTGTGAACTATTTCATTTAAATGTTATGTACCTGAAATTTTGTTCTGTAGTATGATCCCATATGATGTGCAACTAAGTAGCTTGACTTCACTAATTTTCATTTTTCTCCTGTTTCTTTGACATTGCTGCTTGCTTTCATCCCTCATGAGTTATTTGCTATAATCTTTGTTTTATGCTTTAGCAAAAAAATTCATGTATACATTGGCGCACAAGTTAACTTTAAACACTCCACTGATGTGGTGTTTTGCATTAAATGCGTTATGACAATATGTTTTGGACAGAATCGTGAGGACAATTAGCTATAGCAGGTGAATTTGAGAATTGGAAGTCAGTATTTAATGTAACTTCCTGCATTTTAATTCACTTAGATTCTCATGAAATCATTCTGTGCCTCTCTTCTGAGTAATTTACATTCAGAAAATTTGTTGAGAGGAGTTTTAAAAACAAGAAGAAGTCTTGTATAGAGGAACCTTCAAACCATGATTTAATTTTTTTATTATTTAACCACTGAAAAGTTTTGCTGCAGAGTGGCTGTTTTGTGATGAAATATCGGTGGTGGCTGTCAGCAGCTGAATTCACACAGGGACTGTGTGTCAGTGTGTACATTTTTTTTAAATCTGAAATTACAATAGCTCTGTTTGCCCTTAAACCACATTTCTCATTTGTCTGCTTGACTTAATTTTTGTTTTCCCATCTCCCGACTTTGTTTCTTTAGTCCTTAAGCTCTGTGTTAGCATCAGCCAGAAAAGAGATTGAACTAATGTCAGACAAGATGAGAGGTTTGATATCAGAAAAAGAGACTCTGGCACAGGAGGGGAATGCTTTAAAATTAGAGAGAGGTTCCTTGTTATCAAAACTTCTAGAACTGGAATCAAAGATTTTGTTAATGCAACAAGAGCAAGAAGAACTTTGGAGAATAAAGGAAGAACTTAATTCAGAAAATCAAAAAATCGTAAAGCAGAAGGAAGAAGCTGAGGCCAAAAGCCAGCAGGAAAGCACAGAAAAGGTAGCACTGGTTTCTGAGAAAAGCAAATTGCTCTCTGAAATAGAGGCAGCACAGGCAGACCTTCTGAAGAGAACTCAAGAAAATGATGCTCTCCGGTCTTCAGAGTCAACCTTGCTCCAGCAGTTGAAAGAACTTCAGGCCAACAAAGATGCCATGGATGTGGTATGTCAGAAACATATCCAAGAACGGGAAGAACTGGAGTGTTATCAGAAGAAACTTTTGGAAGAGAAAGATGCAGTCATTAAAGACAAAGATGATGTTATTCAGAAGCTGGAAAGCTCTTGTGAGGCCCTGGCCAGAGATCAAAGAGAGCTACTGCAAGAAGTGTCAGCTCTGACTGCAGAGAGAGATTCAGCCCTAGGTAAACACTCAGATCTTAAAAATAAACATACAGCCTTAAAAACTGAACTGGACAGTCTATTGCAGACAAGTCGGAGTCTGCAGTCCGAGAAGGAGATGCTCCTTAAAAGCACAGACGAGCTGCGTGTGAGTTTAGACAACGCGGTTAGCGAAAACCAAGCGTTAAAAGTGAGAACAGAAGAGATGCAAACAGAACTCGAGACTGAACACAAAGAACTTGAAAAAGCAACAAAAGACAATATGGAGTTGAAGGATTCGCTTGCTAGTCTCTCTTGTCGTCTTGAGGAAATAAAAGCGGAGAGAGAGAGATCCAATTCTGAATGTATCCAGTTACTTCAAGAGAAAGAGGCTCTTTCTTCCTCGGAACGAAGGCTTTTGGCTGAAAGGGAGGAACTTTTAGATGAAAACAAGGCAATTGCCGAGAAGCTTGCTACAGCCACAGAAGATGCCATACTTGCTGAGAAAGTCTTTACTGAGAAAATAAACAAACTGAATTTAGAAAAGGAATCTGTTTGTCATAAGTCGTTGCAATTTGAAAAGGACAACAAAGTTCTTCTTCGAGAGAAGAATGAATTGGAGAACAAATACTCAGAGCTTCTCGAGGAAAACAAATCTTCTGCAAAGACAATTTCTGATATGAAGAGAGAACATGAACTGGCTGTCTCAGCCAGGAGAGCTCTGGCCCAAGAGAACACCATGCTCCGAGATTCCGTGGAAGCCCTCAAGGAAGAACTAAGAAAGAAGAGTCTAGAAAATCAAGAGCTAACAGCCTGTAAGTGTGACCTTTCAGATCTTCTGAAAGAGGCCCAGGATGCCAGAAGGACACTAGAAAATGAGCTGGCGGCTGTGTCCCATGCCAAGCAGGTCCTGTCATCATCGTTGGAGACCTGTTCCTCTGACAGGGAAAGGCTGAGCAGAGAGAGGGCGGAATTGCAAGATAAGTGTCAGAAATTAGTTGGAGAGGTTGAGATTCTGAAAGAAAACTTAACCATAGAAAAGGAAGCTGGAAAACTGGACAGGGAATCATTTTTGTTGGAACGTACGGAACTTCAAAGCAGCGTCAGCTTCTTAGAGAAGGAGGTAGAGGAGCTGAGAGAGAAATACAAAGAACTGCTGACTGAGAAAGAATTTTTAGTTCAGGAGAAAGAAAAATCTGAAACCAAACTGGCAGAAATAATTAAGGAAAAAGAAACCCTCTGTGCAGAGACAGAGCAGCTCGTTTCCAGTATGGAACAACTGAAGGGTGACTTTGTTTCCTTGTCTAAATCAAAAGCAGAGCTCCAGGACTTGCACAGCTGCATCTGCGAGAGGCTGGATGATCTTCAACACAGGCATGAGGTGATGGAGGAGGAGAGAATACAGCTGCTGCAGGAAATTGACAGCCTGCTCGCTGAACAGAAGAGTCTGGTCATTATTAAGGAAAAAATACTGAAAGAGAAGGAGAAATTCTCCAAGGATTACTATAAACTGCACGAGGAAGTAGCACTTTTAGAACAAACTAATAGTGACCTCTCAGGCAAATTGCTGGTCTCTCAGGGCAGAAATGAGATGCTGCAGGAGGAGATGAACAATCTGGCTTTGAAACTAAAAGAAATTGAGACTCTCCAGGCCCAAACAGTAGCGCAAAAAAATGAGGTATTGAAACACGTAGTTAAACAATAATCCAGTACGGTTATACTAATACTGAGCACTAACCCAGTGGTTTCCTCTCTGCATTTCATTGCACAATCAGCACTTCATCTCCGTATAAACAGGCTAGAATTATCGTCTCTCTATATATATTACTTTGGTTTTTTTTCAAGCTATGAGTCTGAAAGACACTTTAAATCTAATTTTTTAAATAATATTTCTAAATTTAAAAGCCTATGCTGTTGCTGAATGTTGCAAGAAAACAACGTAAACTGTGAATAAAAGGAAGTTGTGTTTCCTGAATCTGGTAGGAGGGATCCAGCAGCTCCTTCTGTTGACGTACTCTGCATCTTGAAAGCTAGAGTAGTGATAGAGATGGTTTTAGATGAGGTCTTTGTGCAATTTTATGTTAAATTACAAACTTGAGTTACTCAAAAAGTATAAAACAACATACTGCTTCTGTAAATGTAATTGAACAAAAGGCAGTGTAAGAGAATCATTTAAATTTACATCATAGGACTTTCAGTCTGTTGAAAACATTGGCAATTCTGGTGTTCTTTTTATTCACAGAAGTGTTTTGTATTCACCGCCAACAAATTCTGAGTATTGTTTCGAATTTCAGTTTGTGGGACTTGAAGCCCTTAAAATAACTTTGAATACGAATTGGAATCACGATATCCTACGGGAATGTATGATGCCTACCTAGGTATCTAAATGCACTTGTAAAGTATTTCCTTTTATGAGGGCGTAATGAACAACACTGAAATAATGCCATAATTGGCTTTCTCTCCTATTTAACTTTTAATTCTTTTTCACATTTTTAACAGCTTTGTATAATTCCCCATTTTCTGAAAATAGAGCAGTCTGTTGGAAGTGAATATCTATTGAGCTCCTACTGTCTAAAGTGGTTAGAAGTTTAAGTGGTGGTAATCACAGCGGTGGTAATTAGAAATCCAGGAGTTAAAAAAAGAAGAAATGGGCTTCCTTGGCGGTAACGCAAGCATGGGGTTATGATCTGTATCTGCATGGAACTGAATCTTCTCATGCCCATTTATTTTTATACTTTATGCAGCTTCAAAATGCAACTAAATTCCCAGTTGAAGTCCTTGTTTAATTGGAAAGCAGCTGGCAAACCGTGGAGCTGTGCATAAAGTATTGTGGATCATCTTTTGCGCCCTTTGGTAATACTTTTTTCCCCCCCCCCACTCCCCTCTATATATAGGCTGCCAAAATGGCAGAAGATGTTTTCCAGACTGTGGAGAAGGTGACCAAAGAGAAGGATGCCATTCACAAAGAAAAGATTGAAACTTTGGCCTCCTTGGAGAACTCTAGACAGACAAACGAGAAGCTACAGAATGAAGTAATCACATTTAAATGCTTCTACATGAAAGGTTTTGCCTAGTTCGTAAGGAACAACTATTAATTACAGAGAATTAGCTTAAGCAAGAGTGGGTTCTGTAATTTTTCCACCACAATAGTCTTGACTGGCGTGTGAAAACTTACTGGATGAGTGCATATTGATGGAAAATCTGGATATAGCTGCATGACCTTTGTTCTTTCATATTTTGCATGTGATTTGAAATACTTCACAGCATATAAGGTCCTGTCCCTTATTTTTTTTGTTGCTGCGCCAAGATTTATCTTATGTAATAGGAGTTCTGGATGCTACAGCAGCTTTTGCAGATCATAGAGTCAAGAGACATGGGTTTGACCTAAGGCTTAATCAGTCTTGCTCTCTAGCTGTGGATAAGTTGCTCAGATGTGACCACTCTGTGCTTCATATCCCTGGTTGTAAGTATGGGGTGCAACGTCACGCACCAGTGCAGTGCTACAGAACTCCAGTAACAGCACTCCTAACCTCTTTGTCATCTTGACACGTGTAATGTTACCATTTCTCCTTTTTTCCACTTTTCTGTTAATCAGAATTGTGGTCTAAGGCCCAAACTCCCCTGAGCTATCCGAATACTGCACTACGCAAATCCACGGGCACAACTGTCCCAAAGAACTTCCCAGTCCAACATGTACAGCCCCAGCCGCTCCTCTAGGGACCCGTTGTCAGTCTGTGTCCTCCCACCATTTTGTGATACTTCATGGTTCGAAGAAGGGAAGAATGTCCTCACTCATCTCTTTCACGCTCTCTTGCACCAGAGTATCTAGTCGAACACTGAACTGGCATCTTTTCTGCAGGTGTTGAGCGCCCTGTGGCCCCTCTTTGATGGCTCTTTGATCTTTTGCAGCTCCCGTTAATACCGGGTAGTGAACAGCTGGGCTGACCTAAATGCCACAGCTTGTGCTGAAACAGGAATGATTTCCAGAGAGATCTGATGACTCGAGAATTAAAAGTGGTGACGTTAATAATGGCAGGGGTTCGCTTGCTGGATTTAAAAACATAATAATCCACAGGGTCCTGCGATGCCATGAGAATGGCTGAGGATTATCTGTTATGTAATATAATGTGTTACTGAATGCAAACAAATAAGGTTTGCAAGCTCGGGGTGTTTTCGTGGTAGATGCAAGCTCAGTAAATAGATATTACAACAATTTGTTCTGTGCAACAAGATCTCTGAAAGGAATTCATTTCTGATGGTTGCAAGCACAGCGTTCAGCCTACTGTTCCTCAGAAATTAAGGTATGGTAAAGCAGAACTTTTTAGCACTTACCTTGGAGGAATAAAGATCCAGTGAACAGTTCATTTGAGTGACAAGCATTGAATTTAAAAAGAAGAAATGTGCTTTGAGTTGTGCAGCGTGTAAAATGGAGGTGCCTTGGAGCTTTACTTTTCCTATCGGGGTATATACATCAGGTTACTGTAAACTGCTCTTCAGTGGACTTGGAATTCTTTGTGCTGCTTAACACGAATGCAGAAAGTCTTGCAACATTTGTTGTTAGACAACTGCTACAACCAGTACAAACAGACTGAATTAATTGAAGGACTAAAGATGAGAAAGTAGAACAGCTCAGCTCAGGTCCCCATTTTGTTGAGTCTCTTTTCTGAGTGCTACACCTAAGGACTGTATAGTTTCATTAGTGTAATGAGGTTTTTTTCCTCTTTAAGTTGGACATGCTTAAACAAAACAACCTGAAAAATGAAGAGGAACTTCATAAATCAAAGGAGCTTCTAAATCTGGAGAACAAGAAAGTGGAAGAACTTACAAAAGAATAGTAAGTATTTGAATGTTGAATCTGTTAAACCATCACTTTGTAGTTACATTTCCCTTTCATATTTTAAAAAATTGTCTTTCAGTATTTTCAGTGTCCTCACTTACAAAGCTGATATTAGGTCAAAATTTAGTATTAGTTTGACGTGCATAAAACTTGAAATCACAATGTTGCTCCTGAATTGCTGCAGGGTATTGAAGCAAATCCTTCCCTCCAAGCATTGTTTGAAATAATTTGTTTGTTGGAGGAAGTATATAGTTCTGCCACCTGAGGGCACTAGGTTATTTTAAAAGCTTTATTGTAAAGAAATTGTTTGGATTTAATTACAAGTGTTAAGTAGGTTTACATGGCTTTGTTTACAGACAATCAGGTTTTGCCTTTTTTTTTTTTTTCATCAGTGGCTTTATCCAGTTTATTCCCGTTGTCCCACGGTGCATTTATTTCCGAACTGGTGCAATACCAATGCCGTACATGGTATGGAAAAGTAGGGTTAATTGCTTGGCATTTCAGATGCTGCATTTGAGAAACTACCTCTTACATACTACAAACTAATCATGTGTAACATTGTACACAACAAATTCCCTGCAAAGCATCTGATATAAAGCTTTTGGTGTGCCGCCGTGAATAAAAATCCAAGTTTCTGCTACCCTGCAGTAGCTGCGTGTCCCCCGACTTTCAGAGATGTGCTGCATCAAATCACAAATCTCTGTTCCCACCTGCACGGCCAGAAGTTCTTGATTCATGGAGTGAGAGCTGGAATCTGGACTGAGAGCTAAGAGCAGCTTTGGCTAATTATAATTATTATTATTATTATTATTGTTAGTTCCAGAAGTCATTTAGTGACAGTTCTTAACCACTGCTCTGAGGTGAGGACAGGACACAAAGGAAATAAACGGAATTAATACCAAGTTTCTGTGTGATTGACAGTTTTTACTGCTTGCTGGCAAAATCCTGCACGCTTGGATAGGCAGCAGCCTCCCGCGAGAAAGGCAGGATTGCAGCTGTGAGCAATTCCCACCTGCCTCAGTGCTCGTGGGAAATGCCGAAGGAGAACAATTCTTTCCAGAGCAGTTGCTCTCATGCTGGAACAGCAAGGAAAAAAAGAAAGACAAAATACATTAGACTGTAATTTGTCAAGCAGCAGTTATTTAGAGAAGATCCTTCCTTGAAAATCTGCAGCACTGAGAGGTGTTCTCGTGACCCTGACCACTTTGTGGGTGTTTTTTTTTTTTCCTTAAGATTAATCTTTAGTCATAGACTGTTGCTGACTGTGGTCTCTAATCATCTGCAGTATGAGACACTGTGGAGAAGTGGAAGCTTGTCTGGTTTTTTTTTTAATTGATCTTTGTTGTCATGATTATTTTGTGTGTTGCCCTGTTTTAATTAGAGCAAGGAATTAGCCTGATAAGGGGCATTTGTTGCTCAGCAGTGCTGTGGGCAGAGAGAACACCTTGGAGAGGTGAGTTGATGAGGCAGTGCCTTGCCCCTGTGGCAGGGGACAGGGGAAATTTTGCCACAGGAGCTGCGACTGTAGGTAGGGACAGGCTGCTGCCTGTAGAGCAGTGCCTTCTGGAGGTGGGAGGAGGTGACAGTGACACTGGTGTCCCTTGTAAAAGATCATTTCATGTAAAACCAGGATGAAGAAAAGCAGAAATACCGGCTGGGTGTTGTGTATTCATGGAGTACTGCACGCCGCCAAGTGCACTGGCAGCTAGCAGTTTCAAGCTCCTGCTTGGACTGAACAGAGCGCAGTGTTGCACACACCCTGACCCTGGAATTCTGTGTGCTTTTTTTACACAGACCCCAGTATTCTGTGTGCTTTTTTTACAATGCCCTGAATGTACGCTTTAATGCCAAAAGCAAAAAGAGGAGAGCTGGTTAGTACTGCAGTTCAGCAAACAATCCTGGTTAAAAACAGGCTCGTTCCTGCATCAGCCAGTGGATTCATAGGAAGATAATGTGAATGGATGGTCAGTGGTGGGAGCTGGCCTGTTTAATCCCGTCTAGGTGGATCGAGTTGGAAATTGGTTAAGGTGAGACCAGACAGAAGAAATGGTTGGAAAATCTTAGTTATGTTACATGCTGAACTCCAAGCAAATCAGATTTTCTTTTCTTTAAATGTCCCCAATAACAGACTATAAAGCCCTTGTATTTTTAACTGCTCGAATAAGTTCTGACTTATGGGTTCTTCTGCCTCCCACAGTCATAAAAGTATTTTTAATATTCCAGTCAGGGTTTAGCTCTGTGTAATATTGGCACATAGCAGTACTGAGACTCCTTTTGACGAAAACAAAACAGTCGTAAAAATTACTGTTTACTGAAATGAAGGGTATCTTTTTTATTTTTTGAAAGACATTTTCAAATCTTATAAAAACCTGTTAGTCATTAAGGTTACAGGCAGGGATGCAAAATATATTTTTTAAATATCTTGAAAATAAACTTACTTTAAGGAAACCACATGTGTTATAGCAACATGTGGCAATGAAACCTGCAAATAATTTTTTTCTTCAGCTTTTGTTTTATCTCGTTTTCAGTTTTGTATCTGTTAAAATAATGAGAATAGATTAGATAGTTTCCTGTTTTGCCTCCTGTGATCTTGCACATTCTTTTATGTCTGGGTGTCACACCTTGTAGGAAGTATTTACATAAGTGTAACTGTAAGTTTGTGGGTTTCTTGGTTTTCTTCTGCTTTTTTTTTTGCTTTGCTTCTTTTATTTTTATTTTTTTTTTAAGCAATTCTCATGTTTTACCTCTGGCTACAAAGGAACTCAGACATGTTAACTTCTGAGAAGTGTAGGCTATAAACCTGGCCAGCACTCCTCTCAAACTCCCCGTGTTTCTAAATCCAAGTGTTTGCTGACCATGGGAAGCACGCAGAACTGGCAGTCTGAGCTCACCTTCCCTTTCTCTGGGTATCCGATATGTTTAAAGGAAAGGCAGTTTTCTGCTGCTGCTGCTTTTCAGGGTGAAGCTCTCCCTGTGCGCCAGAGGTGTGGATTGTCACCTTCATTACAGATCCGTTAGACACGTGACCTAGATGTATTTTTCCGAGCTGTGAAGCTGAATCTCTCCCACAGTTTTTTTCTTGCCTCTCTGGTTCCTATGGTAACGATGCACTCTCTGTCCTCGCAGTGAGGCGCTGAAGCTGGCAGCAGCTCAGAAGTCCCAGCAGCTTGCAGCTTTGCAAGAGGAGAACGTGAAACTTGCCGAGGAGCTGGGCAGGAGCAGGGACGAAGTCACAAGTCATCAGAAGGTAGAGTGGCTGGAACGTGTCCTGATCTGTGGTGGTGGTGCTGCGCGTGCTGGTTCCGCTGATGCCGGGTGACGTTGCGCTGCATGTTCGTGCTCAAAAGATGAGTTGTTCTGAGAATGTTTTAAAATAAATTTGTAAGCCACCTGCATTGGGAGGTTAGAACTGCAGGCTAACAGAAGGTTATGTAACCCGTGAGGGATACTTGGGAGGCTTGGAAAGAAGCATAAATTAAATATGCTTTAGCCAAATGTATTAACAGACACTTGCCATTTCTGTCGGGAGTAATTTTGTTATACAACTGGCAATCTCTATCTACCCTAATCTCTCTGTTTCTAAGGAAATCCAGCTATTGAATTCTCCTCCTTATTCCTGCTCTCCCTTCCCACTGAAAAAAAAAAAGTATTTAGATGGTTTTCAGAATACTTAATAATTTAAAAGTACTTGGTTGGACTCTGTCTCTGAAAAGCACTGTGCACGTGTACGCTTGCTTAAACTTCACCCTGTGCACGTACATGAACAGTGCTGCAGCCAAGCAGTGGGTTCTGGAGGACTAGAACTGATGTCAGTTGTTTTTCTGGTGGTAGTTTATAGGGGAGAAAAAGACTGTTTGAAATGTCATTTATTTATTTTTTACTATTACATTTGAAAATGTTATTGGAATCTTAAAGTATGGGCTTAGTTACACGGCTTATAACAATGGTACTTGCCAAAATAGAAATTAGATTTAGAGCAGGAAATACAGTGGGTTTATTTCTTGTGGAGCAGTTTGGAGACAGCCACACCATGAAGGCATCTGTGGAAGATCTGTTCCAAAAGCAGGAACGTAAACTACATGGGTTTTGTGTATTGCTTTTCTGAGACAGCACTTGTGCAGAAGAAGGTCACGCCTGTTCCCAGGGTCAGATCTCTTCTATCCTGCAACAAAGCCCAATATTTTTAAAGCCAAGAGGTTGATTTTTTTTCCCCAGAGTCCCTTTTGGAAATACTGAGGATGGGTGGCTACAGATCTGGCCAGTTTCTAAATCCTTGTGGCTGCTGACAGGAGTAATGCACG
>NW_010102617.1:57444-71720 GCF_000699245.1 Pterocles gutturalis
AAAGAGCCTTTGGAGATGATTAGCAAGAGTCCCAGACGTGTGGGCTCAGTCACTGACTCATGCTGCACTGAGTAGCGGTGTGGTAGGAGAACGCTGGCATCCCAACCAGCCAGTGGGAGCTCTGCTCCCCGCTCCCACGTGTTTTCTTAAATTATTTCAGAATCTTTGAGGCAACCTGTTATTTTCAGAAAGAGTTGTAACTCGAAAGGGATTTGGCCACATTGGTCAAATCTTTCTGCCCATCATATGCAGACAGAGTTGATCTACAGAAAGCTCCTGAGGCGGGGGAACCTTCAGCCCGCAAGGTGTAGGCTGGCAGCGGTCACGGCAATCTCTGTTGTTTCCAGCTGACATTGCGAAGGAGCAGTGCTGTCTGCATCCCACCTGCTGTGGATCCGTCAGTAGGGATCCTCTCCTTGCCGGGATGGAGAGCTGGGGTCTGTGAAGCACAGGGATTAGTCAGTCATCTTGCAAACTGGAATAGTCTCAGCTGACTTGCACCGAAGCCTTTTCTGTCTGTGAGTAGATGTCTCCAAGATCAAAGATCCGGAAGATCTGCTGGAGCTTGGAGAAACAGTCTGTTTGCCTTCTTCAGCCACTTGTGTTGCGTTGCGAGGAGGGTGTCATCTGAATCTTGGAAACGTGGGAACGCCGCCTGTTGCGTTTTCTAAATGTAGTATTTGGGTCATGGCATCTTTAGGTCTAGTGAACTGTGCGGTCTCCTGAAATTCAGGAAGAGGCCTTTGGTATTCCAGGGAGCTCTGCTGTGGTAAAGGGATAAAGGCAAAGTGGTGTGATGTAAAATGCAGGTTTCCTTCTGGGTGTCACATAACTCAGGAGTGCAGGTCTTCTCAGTTCAGTGTTGTTCAGCCCTCACTGGTGAAACACGCGGTCTGCCTGCCCACAACTGTCGTATTTCCTGGTTGCTCCTAGAAAGCGTTCCCGGTCTCGTCCGGAGCCTGCAAGGTACCAGCCATCCCTGTCCGTCTGATAGAAACCTGCTGTGACCCCGAGGAGAAGGACTTTGTGTTCCCTTTAGATCTTACCCAGCCTAAACTTAGTCCCCTTGTTCTACCTTTGACTCTGCCGGGTTCCTGTAATGAAATCACAGCAAAACCAGGTGGCCTGGAGGATTCTCGCCGGGACAGCCCTGTCCCTGGCTAGCACAGCCCCAGGGATCCCCACCACCGCTTCTGCTCTGCTGGCACCTGGGGGAGCACAGGCTGTGGTGAGGCTCCAGGCTGCAGCGTGCTTTGGGCTTCCTGGGTTCAGGCTGTCTGTGGGAGCGAAAAAATATTACTATGAAGAATTGCTCAGTTAGATTTTGGAGAACAAGTGTCTGTGGTAGCCGTGAGGAGGTTTGACATGGAACAGGATTGCTCGTGGAGCTGCAGTTTAAGCCCTGGATACTGAAAAATGGGACAGTAGGGGGAAAGCACAGCGTGCAGCAGTGCCTCAGCCTGTGCGAGTTTCTGTGCGTGTGCCTGTTAACATGCAGGAGGAAAGGTAGCCAGCATATGTTTAGGTATTTTGAGCGGTCGCTATGGTAACTATATAAATTCCAGCGAGTGCGTTAGTCAATCGGGTTAGTGAATCTGTGGCTGCATCTGACACACTTTGCAAAATTAATGAATACTCTCTCATGAATGATTTATCCTGACATCTAAAGGTTAAAATGTCTTGTACTAAAGATGCTGAGGGGTGCTTTTCTATATTGATCCATAAATAATTAGCTGTTGGTAATTAGTTAAAGATTCCCAGTCAGATACTGAGCTCAGGGAACTTTTCTGGCTTCAAATTATTTGTTGTGGTATTTTGGGAGCCTCAGACCTGCCCAGGATTTTAACTTCACTGGAGAAAGTGTAGAAATAACTACTAGCTCAGCTGGTCCATCCTTTATTAAAGGTACACGAGAGGTCTGCTCTGAGGCTCATGAGAGAGTGAGCGGCTTGCTGGAGAAATGTTGACGAGAGAAGGGGGTGTTCTTTCTCCCCTTCTTCCCCAGAGCTGGTCAAGGCTTGATCCATGACCCGATGCAGCTGCAGCAGGGGTTTAGAAGCTGCACAACTCCCCTAACATCTTGTTCTCCTTTGCTTCTCTGTCTTTTAAATCCACTTCTCTCTTGGTCTGTATGAAAACCACTCATCTCTCCACAACCGGCCAGGAAATTCCAAGGGAGCAGAGATGCAGGGTTTATGCTCAGTCTTGGAGCATTCCACAAATGTTGAAGGATTTTTCGAGGTGCAGCTCGAGGGGATTTACAAGTGAAACATTTCTCAGAATCTTCATAACGTTTTTTCTTGTCTTTTTTTGTTATCAGTCTGTACAGATGTAAGGAGTTCATGTAGGCTGCCTCTGTCTAGGAAGCAGACAAAAATTCTCAGAAACAGGGGGTATGCTTTGTGCTGCTGGTGAGATTGCTGGGTTTGACTTGTCTGCAGGAAAGATTTGGCCGTACCCATCCCCACAGTACTTTGGCTGCTCACAGCCTTACAGTGGTCACTTTCCTTGAGAGAGTTTTGATTTCCTTTGAGACTTCTTACTACAAGTCTCTCTACACCCTTCTATTTTTTGTATCAATAAAGTTGTCTGACCCAGCAAAATGATACCAATTAATCTTAAACCTGGAAGGCTTAACAGTGCTGCAGCACATGAAAGGAGAAGGCAAGCTGTCAGAAAATACAGAGGAGACAGTTTATCTAGGTGAGCTGCGTTCAGCCTAGAACTGGAGGCTGGCAGAGGAGCTGCCTTCTCACTGGAACTTGCTGGCTCTGTTTAACACTTCCTGTGCCCATCTGTGCCAAACCTGAACGTCTGCAAAGTGATGAAACTATTTAGCCAGGGCTCTGAGGTTTCCATGATAAATGTTTGTCTTGCTAACCTTGTGGATGATCCCTGAAAGCTTGTGAAATCTGAACAGAGGTTGTGATCAAGTCCAGGCACTGGTGGTTGCTGCTATAAGCGGTTCTGCAGGGCAGTAATTGCTGACTTCGGCCACTGAGTAAGAAGAAAGGAAGAGATGGTGAAAAATAATTAATTGACCTGAAGAATACTTAATTTCTTAACTTTATCAGAAGTTCAGTTACCCCAGTGTTCCTGTGGTGTAGGGCTTTACAGGTTTTTTGCTGTACAGTTATAGTTGGTTGTTTTGTTTTGCTTTTCCTAAACCCGTGTGTGCCTAACGGTTTGGACCCCACGAACCTGCAGCAGCAATATTTTCAGTTGAAGGGCTCGCTAACTGTAGGGGCCGAAGGTGGCCCCGCCAGGTTACAGGTTCAGCATACAGTAACAGACACCAGACCAACAGCTTTAGGGATCAATAATTTATCTCTAAATAACGGCACAGTAACAAATACGGATCGGTAGTGCCATTATCCAGGTCAAAACAACAGCAGATCCAGTAATTCAGCAGTACTGGGTTAAACCAGCCAGGCGCAGAAAGGCTGCTGGCTCTTGGTGGTGTGCACGGGGTCTGGAAATGTCATCTAAGGCAGCACTGCTAGCCTCACGCCTCTCTTGTGTGCCCAGGACGTGAAAATACCGTGTGAATCAGTAATAGCCCCTCACCAGCTGATGTTCTTGGTCGCTGAACAATTTGTGGTTGTGTGCGTGTGTTGTCCCAGTAGTAAATCAATTACTCTGAGGATTTTTAGGCTCTGTAGCCTCTCCCATCTTTTTTTTTTTATTATGATAATGGTGCTCTGGTGTGTTATACTAAGGAAACAATCCCTAGTGTATTAACTGCAGTCTTTTTCTACTTGTGTTTTAGCTGGAAGAGGAGAGATCGGTACTCAATAACCAGTTACTAGAGATGAAAAAGAGGTAAGCTGTTTTTTCTGATGTGTGTTTAACCCCAGAGTCCTACAGAAAACTTCAGAAAACATAATACAGAAACACCGCTAAGAAAGCAGTTCTTTTGTGTTGCATCGTAGTTAAAAGTGCTGAGGTTGTTCCACACATTGTGTTTAGATGGTATCTTCCACATGTTCTTTATTAAGAGTGAGAAGGAACTGTGACTGTATTGATGTGAGCAGTGGTCTTTCCCCTTTCCTCTGTAGTTGTGCACCTGTTGCACTGCAGTGGTGCTCCTCAGTAACCAGTTCAGTGCTTGGTTTTAGTCTGCTCTGGAACACTGTATTGGCCCTCAGTCTGATAAAAATGCAGATCTTCAGAAATAATGGAAAATACAGTGATGCTAAGGATCGGTGTTAAAAAAAAAAAAAAGTGGCAGTTATTCAGCATTGACTGGATTGTTCTCATAATGTGGGATATTGAGTTCACTGCGGCAGCAGCTATTGCAGTTCCTTCAGCACTGCTTTTAAACACCAGGAGATTTGTCCTGGGTGACTGGGGCATCCATTTGTAAACTGTGCTGTTCAATAGATGGTCCCCAGTGACAGAATTTCCTGTCTTTCTGCAATATGTGTATGGAAAGCTAATTGGCTAAGTGCCACGATGTCTTTAGGAAAATGTGGGCTTTTCAAAAGTGGTTACATAAATCCTCAGAAAAAGGCAGCTCTCCATGACAGCAAGCGTGTTCCAGGAAAAACAAACCAGCCCTGTTAAATTTCCTGAATTTATAATGGTCGCAGCAGAGAGCAGTGAGTGGCACTGTGGTATGCGCGCGCATCCATAGCTGCTCGGTATGACGGGCTGATCCCTTGTCTATTCCCTGATGAGCTGGTTTCTGGGCGGTGGGCCGTGCTGGTACAGCTCGAGCTCTGCTCAAGGACAGCAGGCACACGGGTAACCGGAGCTGGAGCTTCCTCAGAGAGTGTGAGTTTGAGTTGTGGTACAGAGGAGGATGAACAGCTGAACTCCAGCTTTAACCACCCTTAGGAACTGGATCACGCAGCCTTTAGCGGCACAGAGTAGCGTAAGTGTAAGTTGTTTTTTTTTCAAATGAGGTGAAGGAGAAGGTAAGGAGAGAAAGCTTTAGCTGGTGTAAAGACCATCTGACACCCCCAGTAACTGGTGTGTTTACACCAACTGAGGATCATCTCCAGCATGTTTGCTGTGGAGGGAGGGAGGGAAAAGGAGGATATTAGTGCTGCTGACAGCCTCCAATGCTGTGTACAGCCTGTTATTTACTCTGGTTTAGAGCATGTGTTTCAAACAGCGTCGCTCCTGAAAGGAGGGACTGGGGACCCAGGATCCATTCAGTACTTTCCAGCAGTTCCGTTTCAGAGCATACACTTTACACAACAAATTCTTTAGTAAGTTATAAAAAGAAAGGTGTGTGGCTCTGATTTACCTTTTCTTTACTCTGCCTGAAATAATCCAGATAATTATGAAATTGTTAAAGTGAACTTCAGCATTACCTTCATTCAGTTACACTGCGATGCCCGAGTCTGTAACTGGCTTAACGACCTTCCTCAGCAGTGCTGAACAAACTCCAATAGCAAGGATAAAATAACAGGAACAGGCTGGAGGCCACTAGGGGTCAAAATCTGCCAGCAGATGACATTATTTGCTAACAGAAAAAGTTGGGCTGAATGAAGAGATAATTGTATAAAAAAGAGTCTCTCTAAGAAATTCCTAAATTCCCCTGAAGTTGATGATGAGTGATTTCTTCCTTTTGTCTGAAGAATCTGAGATACTGAAAACGAGAGCTCTTTGTTTCAATTAGGTCAAATCTCTAGCAGTGGTTTTCTCACCTTCCTTCCACCCACAGGAATTCTCTTCCTCTATGAAATAGCCCGGCAGGAGTGACAGGAGTTTGATATTTATGAATCTAAGGGGTTCTGTGTTACGTCAGCTCATTAGGTTCGTTGTGGGTTGCTGACTGTCTGACTGTCTTTGAGCTTGCGCTATTTATCGATACTCATTTCATTCCTCTCTCTTCCCTTTCCTACCCTTGCTTCCCTTGCTATATCTGTGTGTCTTTAATGGTAAGACTCAAGAAAGTCTATCCACGTTACAATAAATAATTTTATTTTTTTTTTTTAGTAAAGTTGTTGTACATATTTTGGCTGCCTTTGTCCCTCGGTGTCTTGCTTTTGTTTTGTAAAATACTCAGCAATATACATATATATACATAATATAAAAGTCTATATTTTCTACCAAAACAAAAAAAAAGCCCCTTGGTGCAAATTTAGTTCTTCCTTACGGTATTTTGCATTTCTACTCCATGTTTCTAACGTGGTTCTTGTTATCTTGCATTTTTAAAGCTTGCCCAGTAACACTTTAAGGTATTTGCTTCATTCTTAGAATTTCTTATTTTTGTAGTAAGGGAAGAATCTGGGTGATTTTTTTTTTAATGTTAAAACAAAACAAAAACCTCTCTCCCATGACTTCCACACACTGCTCAAAACATGGTTTGACCTTCTCAAGAAAGTGAAATTTTAAAATGGCGTGTGAAGTGAGAAAGTAATTTTTGTTGTTGTTTTTCATTAATCCCTGATGGCAAGCAGGTATTTTGGACTTGAATTGGCAGGGAAAAGTTTAAGGTCACCAAATCAATTTCTTTTTTATCTTCCTGAAAAAAGAAATAGTTTCCACAAGATTTGTCTTGCAAGTTATCACTGTGTAGATATTTTCACATTCAGCATAAGCTCCCTACGTTTCCTCTCTCTCCTGTGAATCACATGACAAACGGTACCGGAGCTGAGAGCACCAGTGGGGTCGACTCTCAGCTGATGCTGGCAGTGAACTGTGAGCCACACTTAGGTGTAAGTAGTGACACATACCTACTCCACTGGTGGGTTTTCCAGCATTTCAGAGGGCCTCCAACTGGAGCTGTAGAGTGTGGCTCCTGGAGAGACTGCCCTGAAAGAGAAAAAAATACAGGGACCTTTTTCCCCCTCTTGTTTTCTCTCTTTTCTTCTCTTGTTTCTCTCCCCTTGTGTTACAGTATTCTAGACTCCTGTCTGGAATTTGTAAATATATATTTACATGCTCACAGACTGTTTGCCTTTTTCAACCACCTAAATGCTCGTGGTGGTTGAAACCAAACCCAATAAATGGCAAGTTAACTGTATTTGTACAAAATGCATTGTTTGGTCTGATCTCTCAGATGAAGATCTGACCCAGAAGAGGAAACATTGGCTAAATAACGAGCTCTTGAGCATGAGATGAGTCACTGGGGTTTCCATCTGCCCTTCTACAGCTGCCTACGTAGCAAGGGGAAGCTCGAGAGATGTCTCGGGCACAGCAGAGCTTGTGAGCAGCAACTTCCCGATGTGCCTTCCCATTTCCCATGCCTTAGGTAAACCCTGGATTTGCAGTTGATCAGAGAGGGCAGCTCTGCTCCGTGAGCAGCGTCCCATGCGCTGGTGGCACGTTTCTGTCCCACACCACGACCTTGTGCTTTTGATACAATTCAGCAAAGCATTTAAAAGGCTGGGTTAGGCTAGAGAGTGAATGTAACCCTGCTGAGGAACAGAGATTGCTGTCACACTTGGCTGAATCAGGGTTGGCGAGGAGATCTCTTAAATGCCATTGCCCTTGTGGTCTTTATTAACCCGAGTAGAACTTGTATTTGAAGGCAGGATTGTGCAGTCTGCAGTTTGTTGTGTTTCTGCTTATATTAATTCTCTCATTGTAAAAACATACCAACCCCCAAATCAACCTTTTGGTTCTTGTTCGGTAGCTGCATCAGCTTTTCTAAACCCCAGATTCTCCACTTGCTGCTTCCATTCCAGAGTAAAATCTTAACAATGAAAGAATTGCATTAACTGTGCTCTCATTGTTGAGTTTCCTCTTTATCTTGCATCGGTGAGATTTGTTGTATTCCGTGGGCTGGGTATCCTGGCTCTCACTAACTCTAGATACTGGGGATGTGAAAACATTGCCCTTTGAACCTCACAGCTATCCCTTACCCGCTGAGCATCGTCACACGGGGATGGAGCATTCTGCTCTTGATCCCTTGACCAGTCCTGCGTGCAGCTTAGTTGAGTTACTGAAATGGAACCATTGGGTCATTGGTACCTTTGAGGTACTGGCTCCTTCGTGCTTTTGTGCAATGAGTTACACGTTCAGGCAGCCTGGTTTGTGTTCAGCACTCTAGTGAGAGGAGCAGCAGCTCCCTGCTGTGATCATCGAAACAGATGTGTGGAATTGTGTGGAAAACTGGCTGCCCCTGCAGCAGCTCGGGGAGGTGACAGCTAGCTGCTGGGCACTGCTTGGTGCTCTGGAAAGCGAGGTTCTCTTCTAGATAAGTAAACACAGATTTTAGGGTAACAATTTTTTATTTCTTTTTTTTTAAACCAAACAAAAACCTTTCAGCTTGTAAGGAACTTCCATAGCAATAGTCCTCACATCAGAGGACACGCACTCACCTGTGGGTGTTGTGTGACCTGTCAGCAAGACTCACGAGTGTCAGTGTGAGGATGCCACATCTCTGATGCCTCCAGAGGACTGTCAGGACAGGAAGCGTAGGCAGAAGCTGTATCTCTTACTAGATGAACTGCAAAGGTTGGGAGAGCTGGACATACGTACACCAAAGGGGTTTGTTCCTGCTGTGTTCCTCTGCATTTCTCTTGGACCCTTCTTCCATAGTAGAACAAATCCCACACAGTTTTGTGCTGAAGGAGTAGTTGTTAAAGGGCCAGAAACCCTCCCAGGAAATAACGTTGTCACTGAAATTAGTGAGGACCAGCTGATATTTCCAGCATCATCAGTGCTTTGCATGACAACTTGTACAGTCAGCTTTGCATGTATGTTTTGTTGCTGGTTAATAATTTTGAAGAAGTAACAAAACTCGAAGTTAGGTTTTGTGGAACATTGTGCAACGTGTTTGTTTATCCTGTATCTCCCCAGTCTATTAACTTGCTCCTTTAAATTCAAATGGATACGGTGAGATGCAGATTCTGGCATGTCCTACCTAGGTAAAGTTTTTGCTTTGTTTCCACAGTTGTAACATCTGAAATGTTTATATATAGATATAAAATCTTAGTCAAGTACAGAATTTAAATTTGCTTTTTAAGAACCACTTCTTACAGTAGTTTAATACTTTAAATTAAATTAAGCTTCTTTAGGCAACTACAATAATCTATTCTTTAGGTGATTTCTGGTTGTATTTGTTTTTCTTTTAGAGAATCAACATTACAAAAAGAAATTGATGAAGAGAGAGCATCTTTACAAAAATCCATCAGTGTTACTAGTGCCTTGATCACACAAAAAGATGAGGAACTGGAAAAACTCAGAAATGAGGTAAGTGAGGAACAGTGGGATAATTCTTAATTTTGGATTAAGTTATTGCTGGAAGCATGTGGCTTTGCATGCTTGGTACTGAAGAGCTGGCTAATTGTTTTCTTTATTAATGTAGCATAGTTAAACCTTAGAATTAAATATTTAGATATCTGTGCCTAGCTAGGTGACTTCTGGCATGGATTTTTGGTGGCTGTTTAGCCCTTGCTACTCAGGATGTTGCCTTGGTGCTCTGGGTTCATTCTGGAAGGTCTAAGCGTTTTCAATTCTTACAGATCACGGTGCTCCGTGGAGAAAACGCTTCTGCAAAAACCTTGCAGTCGGTGGTTAAGTCACTAGAGTCTGACAAACTGAAACTTGAGGAAAAGGTGAAAAACTTGGAGCAAAAACTCAAGGAAAACAACGAACAGCCTTTAACTGTAACTAGCTCCTCAGGTAAACGAGCCTCTTTACTGTCTCTGTCCCTTCAGTTTCAAACTTGTAGATTTTTGCAACTGTTAACCAGATAGTTAAAAGGAGGCTTAACCAGTTGAACCTCCGAGAAATTATGACTTTCCTTCTGTAAAACACACACAGGATTTGAATGAAGGAAATCTGAGTAGCTGCCAAATACGAAAGCTGCTGACATCGGCGGTTAACCCCATTTATGCCGGGGTCGTGGGCAGTTTGACTTGAAACATGCATAAACCATAAAACTTCATCCTGTTCATGGTATGGCTTCTGTGCAAGAGCCTTTCGCAGACAGATTTTGTTTTTCCTTGCTGTAGCTGCAAAGTAACGTGTAGGCATCGTAACAAAACCACCTACGTGAGCTCAGGGCTGAGAATCCCCCATTTTATACACTCATGCTTACCTGATGTTGAGCTCCTGAAGCTTCGTACCACTACAGTCTCATCTCTGCAACAGAGGAGCATTCCTTGCAGATTGTGAACTTTAGCTGTCACCTATACGTACATTTTTTTAACTGTAATAACTAATGTACAGTATTGACTATGCCCCCATAATGCAGTGGTCAAAACAATTCCCCCAAAAAGTCACCCTTGCTGAAGCTTGTACTGAGTGATTAGAAAGCAGGAGAATAAGATGGAGACTAGGGACGTACATTATTTCAGTCTCTGACTAAGCCATTGTATGTGTCTCATTATACCCTGTCTGGTTTGTTTTTGTTTTTTTTTCTTTTAAGGTGACATTGCTGCTAATCTACTTCAAGATGAAATTGCAAAAGAGAAGCAGGTATTTGATCTGAAACATCAGCATGCTAAAACAAGTGTGTCTATAGGCAGAGCGAAATACTTTTCAAAAGACAGTTCCTATCAGGGTTTGTAAATCAGGATTATAATGGGCACATTGATCTTGTAACCTTCTGCTTCAGAAGGGAAATATTAATGACAGTAAAATATTAAAAATCAAGTGATGAGTGATGCTGGAGAAATAGTTCAGGTTATTGGAACATGGGTGGGCAGGAAGGAAAGCAGGGGTGGCGAGTTCTGACCTGTAGCCCGTTGGTGAGGCGCAGCCCAGCCGAGCAGAGTCAAAAAAAACCAGAGGCTGCTTGGGTGCGCACGAGGAATAAGGGGTGGCTCACCGGAATCCGCGGTGCTTGCCATCTTGGAGAAATGGGCTGCCTGAGCTCCCGTGCTGCTCCCAAGCTTCTGCAGTTGAAAATGTTGATCTGTGCTGTCTCTTAACTGCAGAACTTTACTCAGAATGAGGGTTGGCAGCCATGGAGCAAGGAAGTTGCTCAGTTAGCTTGTGCTTCAGTGTGTATCTGAGTATGAAAATCATGAAGAACATGTGAAGGGCTGCTGTGCCAGGCAGCCTGTGACATGGTTAGAAGGGAAGCACCTTCTGCTTCTTACAAAAGTTCTTGTTAGATCATTAATGTCAGTTGTGTTGATTGAAAAATGTCCTTCCTAGTCTGTACAGAGATCAGAAGTAGTGTAATTAACACTCACTAACCAATCTTTTTGTTTTTCTGCCTCCTTGAATTCACCTGCGGATGACAACCCTTCCTTGCAATCAGCACGAGGTTTGTTCCACTTCTTGTCTTCCTTTATTGTATTCACTGTGTGTATTTGTCTGGCAGTGCTGATGCAGGGCTGGCTTACTGGTCCCCGTGGCTGTAGCTGTGGGGGATGCCGATGGGTGCCGCCCCAGGAGAGCTCTGAGAGCATCCACCCAAGCTGCAGGTTCACAGGAACAGACGCTGTTCTGATCAAAATTACCCAACTGGAGTTGTGTTCCAAATGTGGCATTAGAAAAAGAACATCTGTGGGTGGTGGGCTGAGACCCACCCATGTCTCAAGCCGTGATGGCTGGGCTCCCTGGGCAGAAATCACCCTGAGGGGCATGGAGGTCCTTTGGGAAGTCCCGATGTTGTTCTCTGTGTCCGTGGGTGCTCTCTGTACTACAGCCATCAGTGGTAAGAGTTAACGCAGATCTGCACCCTCTGTTTTGAGGGTTGTTCCTTTGTTGCTCACCCTCTCTGCAGTGCAGTCCTCCACCTGCTGACTGTCCTTGTTCTTGACCATCACAGATTGACTTCCTGAACTCCGTGATAGTAGATCTGCAAAGGAGAAATGAAGAGTTGAACTCAAAAATACAAAGAATGTGCGAAGCAGCCCTCAACGGCAATGAAGAGGAGATCAATAACTACGACAGGTATAAATCCTAAAGGAAACCTTGGCTTGTGTTTTTGGAGCTCTCGGTAGCAGTCCGTGCTGTGGGCTGCACAATGCCCCAGCCTGTCAGGAAGGACAGACGTGGCTTTCTCCTGAATTTAGTGATTGAATCCAGCCTTCTTTTTAGGCCTGTTACTAAGGTGTACCTGGTGGTGCAGAAGGATTCTCTGTAGTTATGGATCACAGACACCGATGTGTTGGAACATATACTTGTTGTCAGTCTTGGTTGAGTCTGGCCCTTTCCAAGTGAAGTAGAAGAGTCTTTGCACTCAGGAGGCCAGTAGCTGCATTGAGATGGGGAGATCCGGTCCAAAGCGATAGGTTTTAGTTCTATTTCATGTATTAGGACTTCAGATCTCTTCTCTCGAGGGAAAAGAGAAACTAGTTTACATGTGTTTCTTTTTTAAAAAATGCCTGTATTTGTGCAAATATTTACACAAAGAGAGCAGGTGGTTTAGTAAATATTATAGTGTAAGAGACTACGGGGTACTTGCAAGGTAGCTGAGGTGCCAGAAGATCTTCAGAACGGGTTTTGTAATTTTTTTTGTTGACCACTGTGGTGTTTCCTCAGTCTCAATAATTAGGAGTGTCACATTAAGAAGGGGGGTTTCCTTGAATCCTTTATATTTGATCAGCCTGGCAGTTTCCAAAGAAAATCGAGGCCCCTGTGCCCGTACAGCCTGCCAGCATCCTGTGTGGGGACCCTGCCAGGCAGCCCACTGTATCAGAGGATGATTTGACTGATCTATTCAGGGACCCACACTGACAGCATCACTGAGTCAAATCCCTTATTACAGTTATTCAAGTTTCCAGAAACTTATGCAAAGCAAATTTTATTGTATCAAATACAGATTTTTATGGTATTATAATGACATTATAATGAACAAAGTTCACCTCAGGATAGGATTTCGCTGCAGTTCTTGGCACCGTATCTGCCATCTTTCTTGTTGGGCAGCTGCTGTGTGGCTTATCGGCTCATAGTACCGTCATGTTCCCTTCTCCTGCATCGGGAGTGCAGGTCGGGCAGGGCCACAAAACTTCTTGTTTTGCTCTGTCCCCCATGACTCTGTCCGTTCTGTTCTAAGAGCAGGACACATTACCTGGGAAACCATTACAGAGCGAGGTCTTCACATGCCAGCCACGCCTTTGCCCCAGAAAGTAGAAACTGTGTTTACCTTATCCTGAAGATTTTCTTATAATATATTATAACTTCTGTTAGAATATAAACATCACCTTAGATAAACTAATTCCAGCCCTTCCAGTCATTTCCCCAGATAGGAGACAGCGTACCTGCAGGGCAGGGAGGCAGGTCCCCCTCCTTGACGGAGGAGTGCCCTGCTTGACTTGTGCTGGTCTGATCTTGCAGTGAGGAAGAAAGCTTGTCCAAGAAGAAACCTCGTCTCTTCTGCGATATCTGCGGCTGCTTTGATCTTCACGACACTGAAGACTGTCCGACCCAGGCACAGATGCTGGAGGAGCCGCCCCACTCAGCTTACCACGGCAGCAGGAGAGAAGAACGCCCCTACTGCGATACCTGCGAGATGTTCGGGCACTGGACGGCCGACTGCAACGACGACGAGACCTTCTAATGCACGTGCAGCCACGAGGACAGACTGTCTGTGCGCCATAATGGGACGATTTATACCACCAGCATTTGTGTGTGCTGAATGTTAGGAAAAGGGACAGTGTTTCTTGACCCCCTCCCTCCCATTCCCCTCACCTGTCCACTCCAGAATCAGTAAACTGATAAATACTTTGCTCCTCCGCTAATAAATACCCCATCTCCCTTTAATAAACTTAAGTGAAATATAAATAAGTGATTTAACAAATGACTTTATGCTGTTTCTTCCCAGGTTCTGGGTTTGTCCCACTCTTAACAAGAAATGCCTCCGTGCTGTTGCATCTATTGATGGGAAAACATGTATAGGAACAAAGCACTATAGTTATGTTAAAGCTTATTTAAATACCTTAAAATTATGCCATTAATTTTCATATTTGCACTAAACCATTTTAAGGCTGAATTTGTACATTTAGATTTTTAAGCTTTTTTTTGACACTGGACTGGGTTGAGAAATGTTTCATCTTTATCCTCATTGACTCATTTGATGGTGGTTTCACTCCGTCACCGGTTTGCCGATGGTGTGAAACGTGAATCATGACGCAGGTAAGAAACGGAGCTGCTGGGGGTTTACAGAAAACCTAGAACTGTTTGTGGGACAGCCGTCTTTTTTGGCATTCTTTCAGCTTCTCTATAGTGGGTGTGTGGTGTGTGTATATATGCATATTATATATATTAAAGTTATATTTTGGAAAAAAAAAAAAGGAGAGTTTTGTGTCTTTCTGGTCCGTGAGGAGTGTAACGGGCTCGGTGTCTGCACGGTAAATAAAGGGAAAGGAGGACGTTAGGAGGGTGGGGGGTGTTTTCCCTACCACTGAAGGGGACCC
>NW_010102618.1:0-316 GCF_000699245.1 Pterocles gutturalis
CAAAAAGGTTGGGGGACTGTCACCCAGCTGCCTGCAGGCAGCAAACCTTGCCCAGCCACCACTGTCACTCTGTTTTTCCTGCTCACTGTGTTCTGGGGCAGCAGAAAGGTCTGCGAGGAAAGCTGTCCCTGCCAGACCATGCATCCCTTCCCCCAGCTCCCCACAGCTGCCCAGCCGAGCGTGTGGGTTCGCTGCTCCCTTCTCGCTCCAAGCGAGAGCTGTTATAGTTTGCAGTGCCCGAGAGGGCAACCACAGCGGGAGGGGGGGGTCTCCTGGCTGACGATGGGAGAAGCCCCGCGGCTGGGTAGTCAGCCCC
>NW_010102618.1:551-3431 GCF_000699245.1 Pterocles gutturalis
GGCTGGTGGGGTACTCTGCCTGCCCTTAGGTGCAGGGATGCAAAACATGAAACATGCCCCATCTCCTTTCAGAGGCACACAGGGACAGGATGAGAAGCCACGAGCACAAGCTGGAGAAGGGAAATTCTTACTAGGTATTAGGGAAAAAGTCTTCTCTGTGAGGGTGGTAAAACACTGGCCCAGGGCAACCAGACTGGGACAGGAATTTCTGTGCTTGGAGATCCTTCTGAGCAACCGGATCTACCAGCCATGCTCTGAGCAGGGCTGCACCAGGGACCTCCAAAGGTCCCGACTGACTGAAACCATCGTGTGATCTGGAAAGCCCAATGTGGAGCAACCCACCCTGAGCAGAGGAGAAGTGGGCACCAAGGTGACGGTGCCACTGGTTTCAAGAGAGCGCAGGTCCTGCATTTGTCAGGGAGCTGTTTCTTTTTGCAGACGCCTCGCCGGGGGTGGGGTACGGAGCGATGAAGGGTGTGGGGGCTCCACTGGCATGGCAAGCCCCAGCCCACGGGCTCTGACCTGCAAGGCGCTTGAGTTGCCCAGCACCCCTGGCAGCGGTGCAGGTAGACCTTTCGCAGCAGGCAGGTTGAGACCCTGGGTGTGTCAGTGAAGTTTTCCTGAAATTCCAGGTGGTTTGTAGGTGAGAAGATGTATCTGAGGTGGCCAACTCAAGGGCCACGGCTGGTAGAACACCCTGGATTCTCTTGGCCAGCAATAGGAACAGATCCCCCAGCTGCTCTGCCTGGCTCAGACGGAGGCTCTGAGCAGACCCTCTGTAGCCATCATCTACTTTTGGCCATTTTCAGGACATGGGGAGGCCAGTCCCGCTCAGCTGCTGGGTGAGCCAGTTCTGGCTCCATGGAGGACACAGATTTCACCGGCAGCTCAGGAAGCCAATGTCTCTGCTCCTGCTTCAGAGGGGGGCATTTTCTTGCAAGCCCAAGCCAAGAGACCTGCTTTCATGGCTGGTTCCTCTTGAAGTAAGAGACCTGGGACCCAAAGCAGAGAAAGGGCTGTGTCCCCATCCTCCTGAGAGCTGGGACTCGTACTGCTCTGGGCATCCTCTTAGGGGCTCTTCCCTACAAGGTCCTGTGGGAATGTCTCCTCTCCACGGGCAAGGACTGAGAAGGAAGGGGGTCAATGAGAAGTAAGGGTGGGCAACGGTGTGACGCGTGCACGGGGGAAGAGCAGAGGCTTTGGGAAGGGGAGGTAACACCTTGCCTCTGTCAGGCACCAGCGGGACTGATCTTGTGCGTAGCGCCTGTGCCTGAAGTTCTGAAAGAAGATTAAAAAACTGATTTAAGGCTCGGAAAAATACCTGGCAGGGAGAAGTGTAAGGGAAACTGCCTGCACTCTGTGGAAAAAGAAGATGGAAGAGGTTTGATGGCAGGGCCAGGGAGGTGTCAGAAGGAGGACAAGTTGGGGACAACAGGACAGTTAAAGGCAGGTGGACCCATGGCTTGAGCCAGATGGCTTCACCCTCGGGACAGTGGTGTCTGTGTCTCTTGGTGTCTGGTTCCATGTGGAACAGAAGATATAGGTTCATCAAGCCCAGGTTCCCAGTGGATCTTGATGAAATGGGAAGAGTGGCCCTGGGGAGAGGGGTTCCCATTGACCTCACCTCCTGCAGCAGAGAAACCACCGCAGCTCTCCCCTTTGTGTGGGTGATCCTACAAGAAATCTGACCTGCTCCTTCCTGTGAGAAGGTCCTGTAACCACAAGGGAGCACCTTGTCACCTCCCAAATTGCTCCAGGGAAGGGGCTATAACCCGGACATAGCCCAAACACAACCCCAACAGCTGCCCTTGGCAGGACTCCATGATCCTGTGCTTAGAGCCTGAAATCTCTCCTCTCCTCTCCCTCTCCCTCTCCCTCTCCCTCTCCCTCTCCCTCTCCCTCTCCTCCCCTCCCTCCTCTCCTCTCCTCTCCTCTCCTCTCCTCTCCTCTCCTAGGAGGAGGCTGAGGGGTGGGAGCTGGATGGATATTTCCTTGCCCTCTTCCCCCACACATTTCCTTGCGTCAATGCCCAAAAAACAAATGGGTGCCTGCGTTTCCCTTTGAAGTCCCATATCTCTGGGCTAGGTTGGTGGTTTCGGGAGGGAAAGGCAGAAAAAAGCACATTCTCCTTTGTCCCCAAATCTGGTTTTCAGCCAGTTGCTTCCCAGGAGCCATCCTAGATCTCTGGGGATGCATCTCTGGAGAAGAAGTTCCAATTTCCCCTCCTGGACAGACATGGAGACATTCCTTGCTTCCCTGTCCCCATTCCCAGCCTAGGGACCACCCCTACCTTCCCACCCTCCCCGAGCCCCCACGGGGGACTGTGTGGCCCCCCTTAGACACCCCCAACAATCTGCTCCCAGGAGCTTTGCAGCTCCTCCAGGTCTCTTTTTTCTCCCCCACCAGCCCTACTTCTTTCCTCTCTGTCTGGGAGATCAGTCATGGAGGGTGTTGACACGCACGCACCCGACTCCCCCGGGAGGATGGGGCGCGGGGAGCTGGGGGTGGTGTTCTGCTGCCAGCAGGCGAAGCTGCCATCAGCAGGCGCTTTGATCTCCAGACAATTACAGACGAGTGTAGGACCTCGCTCTGCTCAGCCAATAAATAATGGAATTGGTGTGTTGACACAGACAGATTTTTCCCCAAACTGTCAGAGAAAGGGAGACGCAGAGCGAGTGAACGGGAGCCCGAGAGGCTGGAGGGAAGGGGAGAGGAGCGGGCAGGGGAAGGGACAGGGAGGGCCTGTGGGAAAATAGGGAGAGGGGGCAAAGGACAAGTTTGGGGAGGCAATGCCGATGGGGGGAGCCGGGCAGGGAGGAGAAGGAGCCTAAGGAACACATATTTGTAGAGGGGAGGAAAATCAAGACAGGAGCTGTGGGT
>NW_010102619.1:0-2052 GCF_000699245.1 Pterocles gutturalis
GCCTAAAGTCTGCCCTTCGGAACTCCATGCAGTCCTGCAGCAGGGTAGGCTGGGGTCTATATGTGCAATAGCTCCTCAAGGCTCTCAGAGTAGCACCTGCCACTAATTGCTTCTGTTGCTGTTAAAAGATCCTACACAGCTACAGGAACAGGGAAGCTGCAATCTGCTCTGGAACACCCAGTCAAGTGACAGAGCTGTCTACTATAGGACCTTAACCAGCAACCTTAAACCACAGTAGCAGGTTCTGCAGCTCCCCCACGAAGCTCACAGCTCTGACTGTTCGGGCAGAGTGGGGAAAAATGTTGCCCCTGAAGATTCTACCAACCCTTCTATCTAGACAGAGGATAAAGGTGGGTCTACCCAGAGGGAAAACGGAGAACTCTAGGACTGCCTCCAAACCACCAAAAAAGCTGCTTTTCTGACTAACTGCTCTGAAAGCCCACGCTCTCAACTGGCAGTTGTTAAGGCCAATCAATTGCACAGACATGCTTAAAATTGTTCTGCTCATGCAAGGGGAACTTTTTAACTTTTTCCTAAAAAGCAGAAACCAGATTCCAAGACAGAAGCCGGAACCTCAGCAGTAGGAAGGATGAGCATTCACACAGACAGCTTCTTAAGAGTCTAAACGTTTCAGACTTTGGTTGACAGCCCTGAAATGGAGGATATGACTCAAGGGAGACAGTAGCTCCAAAATTTGGGTTAGAATTGTAATTTGCCTTGTTGGCAACATCCGGCAATGAAAATCCTGGTTTTGAAGGTGAGTCTCCCCACTCTGTATAAGAGAGATTACAGCAAGATGTTTTTCCTTCCTGGCTGCTCTGGTACCAAATACAAAAGCTGCCAACAAATTAGGCTGCCTTAATAGCATTACTATCTTTTCACATGGAGGGTGTAAGAGACTGTCAGGATGCCAAGGTAAGCTGCAGCCAGAAGTACACTCTGCTTTGTAAAATGGATGGGAATCTTCTCAAGGACATGCCTCTAAGCCTAAGATTTCCATGTCCACAAAGGCAGCAGCACTGCACAAGGAACAGCCCAGGGAACTGGTACTGCCCCAGCAGGGAGGGCACACGTTTTCAGGCCCTGGCAGGCTCCTAAGCTTGACACTTGGAAAGGCCTGCCAGCCGCATCTGGAGCTTGTTTCTGGTTCCTTCTCTTCCAAAGTTTGGTGACCTAGCAGCTCCTAAGCTACTAGCACCACCAGGCCAGCAGTTTTTCCTCCGAGCTTGAGAGTCCCAACACCCCAGCATGTGCTGCAGAAACAGAGACTGTGTCCTCTCCTGAGGTGATGCTGCAGCGCAGGAGAAGACTAGCCGGCTGGTAACCAGAATGGCACGTCCCGCAGCCAGCCTGGCAGGCTGCTAATGGTGTGCAGTCACCTGTGGGATCAGGAAGCTCTCACTTTTCACACAGCAGGCCTCACTGAGAACAAACAGCTGGAATGCAAGATTTCATCCCTAGAAAAGTACAGAGTGAGACTGTTCGCTTCCCTTCTCCAACTCAACTTGATCTCTTCCACTCGAGAGCTTTTTCACTCCAGGCAGCAGGGGACACACGACAAGGAAGCCTGCCCCTCTCCTTCCCCCATCCTTCCATTCACCCTTCCTCTGTCAGGACGGGGACATCTCACTGTAAGGATCTAAACCTCCAATTAACTTTACGGACTCAAGAGTGCTGCATCAGGTTTGGGGAAACATTCAGAATAAGGTCTTTGAAACTTTTGAAGTCACCAAAAATGAGAAAAAAAAAAACCCAAACAAAAACCCCCCAAAAACCCAAAACAAAACAAAAAAAAAAACTAAAAACAAATCCCATAAGGCACTGAAGCTTTGCTGAAGGTAAAACAACTATGTCTTGTGTTTTCCCATGTGACAGATACTCTTTGTATTTTGGTCTCCACAGCCGGCACACAGAGCCATCTTGCCCAGCGAAGTCCCTTCAGTCCCTTCTCCCTTCCAGCTCTCAAAGCCTTTCAGTACTGACAAATTCACAGGCAGGACACGCCTTACCACATCTTGTCACAGGACTTCATCTGTTCTTCACCATAAAAGC
>NW_010102619.1:2088-11869 GCF_000699245.1 Pterocles gutturalis
ACTTTTTAAAGGCTGTGATGGCTGGGCACACCCTGCTTATCAAGCCTAGCTTTCACTGATAGGGTGTAAGAGTGTCAAATGATTAAGTCCGGTTTTCAATGCTTTTGAGGGTCCACAGGAATCCACCCATCCATCCTCCCACAGGCCTCTTTAAAACCCAAAAGTTTGAAACAGGTTTGTAGAACGGCAAAGCTCAAGAGGGATAGTTACCCATCTCTGAATTTCCATGAACTGCTTAGCATCATGATGACTTGGGAGCACGGCCATGCATAAGCCAGGCATAGCTAATTTACTGCTAAAGCTGCTATTTCTTCCCACACTGGTTATCAACCTCATTCACTTTTCTGAAGGCTGCCTGTGGAAGTGGCATGGTAAAAAACTGAGGAACTTATTTAAGTTAAAAGTTGTGTTTATTGTACTAGCACAACCAAGGAGATGACCCAAGGGTGACAAAAAGCAGAGGCTGCCTAAAACAAGCAGTGGTGCCGAAAAGTGCTTGTCAAGCCACGTAATAATTAAGCCCGGCCCAAAACTTGGCCGTTTCACCTGGCAAAGACAAAAGCCTTATTGTGGGCTAAACACATCTGTAAAGTCATTTGGAACCAGCAAAGTCAGCACTGTTAGGAAGATTTCCAGCAAGAGACAAGGATTTGGCAAAGCAGAAAGGTGAGAATGTGTGCATAACAAAGCATAAAACCAACCCAGCCCTTCCCCATCCCGCCCAGTCTCAGACTACATTCACCTCACCTACCATCAACGTTGTAGACTTTCAGGCCAGCCATATGCTTGGCTGCACGGGATTTGGAGGCTGTTAACAAGGCTGGGTTGTAGACTGTGAAATCTTTGTAGTAATTTTCTAGAACCACCAGTGCAGCTCGCTGGATGCTAGGGAAAAAAAGAAAAAAAAAGATAACCCCCCCTAAAACATAACAAATGCTCTTGTTTCCTTAAAACAAAAAAAGAAAGAAATAGCCACATTATTTGAAATGGGGCTGTAACACCCACAGAATTGTGGAATACACAGAATATTAATAACTTTCTAGGACCTGAAATTTCGTTTGAGATGCAAAATAAATGTCTTTGCCCTCACCTCAATAGGAGGATGACAGGAAATCCCTAAACAAGGGCAACACATAAACTGGAGCACTAGGTGCCTGCGGTGTGGGAAAAATAACACAGCAAGAGCTCAGCCCGCCTCGGCAGTGGGGCAGCTGTGACACAGAGACCTTGCCCAGGCTGAAGATCAGAGCACCGCACTGGTTTTGCTGTAGCTGGCCAGCCTAGATGGAGGGACCAGCTCAGGAAGGATGCTTTTCCCTTTGAGTCATTTTCAGCCACACCTTGCAGCTCCTCAGATCTCCTCCATCTCAGCACTGACAAGAGCCCAATCTCTTCAGCTTTCACAGCACGATAAAATCGCTGCCTAAGGAGTACGGCTGACTGGAGAAGGGATTACCTCAGTATTGGTTGTTAAATCCCAGGCGAGGGGCAGAATAAGGAACAGTGACACTCCCTCCCTCCCTTTGAAGGGATGTCGCTATGTAAAATGATGACACACAAATAGCACAGGTGCCAGCAGCAGGAAAGGCTCAACCCAGAGGTATCTTCCTTTGCAATCATTTCAACAACACAGAGAGATGTCTGTAGGCACTGCTACGAACAAATAGAACAGTATTTCAAAACAAGCCAGAGCCACGGTGTTTAAAAAAAGCCAACACACACACATGGGATCTAGGATGTAGCTCTCTCCACATTGCTCTGGCTGCACACCCCAAGTGCGGTGTCCGGCTGGCAGTAGTATTATTCTCAGCAAATCACCAGGATCACCGATTCAGTCAGCTGGAGTTAGACAAGAACCCACATTTAATTTCATTTTGAACCCACAAAAATTGCACGGGAACTGCCAACACATTTGTTGCCAGTTAACTGTAAAGTTTGCACTTACCAACAAAGCCTCTCCTAAGGAAACAACCAAGTATTCTCACACATGTTACAACATAGGAAGAAAACATTACAAGAACGGTAACGTGGGAAAATAAGACATGAACAAATTAAGACCTAAATTCAATTCTCAGCACTACCACCAATTCAACGTGCACTCCCAGAGGAGCAATTTAAATTGTCCTGAGCCTTGTGCTAATATTAAACTTCTACATCACACCCCAGTAATTTAAACACACACACACCCACCCCTCTGCCATCCTCATTCTCCAGCTGCCCCCCTCCCACTGATCAGCGAATTAAGCGTAGATGCCAGCCCATTCATGAGATTCTAAGAACAAACCCAGACTTGTTCACTGTGTGCCTTCATCAGTCAGTATTATGGTACTGCGACATATATTTAATTAGTTGTGTACCTTTAAGACGATGAATTTAGCTTTTGAAGCAAATTCCATCTGTAGAACTGTTTGGTGGGGTCTTTTGCATCCAGCTAGAGTACCTTAAAGAAGCCGATCCTTCATACTAAAAGCAACTCTATTTAACCACTCAGCTACTGATATGGAATAAAACACCACTATTTAATCAAGGAAATTATCTTCCTTTAATGAAGGTAGTACAGACTGACCCACTGCCACACACATTTAGGCACTGACACAGAAAAAAGTGAAAGCCAGTTTATTTCTCCCTGACAAACTTTTATTTTCTACTGAAAATTTGCTGCAGCTTAAAAAACAAAATTTCATAAAAGACATCCTGCGGCCACAGCACATATTCCCCCTTCTGACTGTACTCAAACATGAGTGAGTTTTTCCATGCCTGCTTCCCAGGAAGGTAAAACTCCACAGAGTTTCATCTCAAAATGCAACATTTGGAAAACTAAGATCTACTAAAACCAAGAAGATAAAAATTAACAGTTATACTTTGCTAATATGCTGCATTCTTTTCAGTAGCATTGGGACCTCCATCCCAGCAGTGGGAAATGTTTGGGAGGTGCTCTGTTGACCAACTAGCTCTGTTAGGACAAAGCACAATGCATCACATGAGAGAATAATCTATTTTAACACATACACATTTTCCCTGGACCTCACAGAGAATATTATCATCAGGATGCCAGCTTTCCCCACCTATCTCTTCCATCCCCTCACTAAATAACCTACCCCACCAATTCATTGGCACATGCACCCAAAATCCAAACACAATAAAGCTTTTATGTTGCAATAAGAAACCATTGCCCCGAAAATGAAAGCCCAGCTATTTTTTGCTGATACAAATCCAGCACAGGCTCAGTCCCACGTATGAGACACCCAAATCACACAGGGGGTCTGCTCTCTAGGGAGTGAATGGTAATTAAACATCAGTTTCCTAAATTTCTGTCTGCCATGTAGTCCATCCTAAACATGGCAGATTAGGAAGACGGCTGGACTGTAACTCTTCAAATTCTCTTAAAAAAAAAAAACAAAAAACAAGAATTAAAGAGAAGATGCTGTGGACAAGAAAATCAGAAGGGTCACAATAATTAGCAAGAGCAAGGAGAAGGCTGAATCAGAGCCTTCTGGGCTGTGTTGCTCAAGCTCTTCACCCACATCAAGGGGAAGCCTCACCCTGCACAGCACAGGACAGCCAGCCCTGCCCCATGCAGGAGCTGCAAAGCAACAAGAACCCTCCTGAACAGGCACGGCCATCACCAGCGCAGCAGGAAGGGAAACAACGCACTTCTGCAACACAATGTCCAAGGAGAAGGGTAACTGCAATCAAATAAGCATCCAGAGCAGCCCTGAGGAGTGTGCAGGAGCAAAGCAAAACGCCAAGGAAGCTTGCTGCCTCCCAACAGAAATTCAGTTTTTCAGGACTTTCAACTGCAGGGGAGACCCTCTGCTGCCTCGTGAGCAAGGTGAAGTGGCTGCAGCAAGCCTCCTCTCCATCCACATGCCAGCTCTGATGGGAATGGAAACTGGCAATCTTCCCAGAGCCCACGTTCAGAGACTATTTCCTTGCAGAAGTGTCTCAGAAGGAGTTGAGCACCATGTCGGTCACTGCATTCATTCACCCCACACTTCAGTGAGCTGAGGCTTTCCCTGCATTTGAGATTTTAAAAGAATGGGGAGGGGCAGGAAGAAAATGAACAGAAAGTTTCAATACTTAATTGCCTGTTTGGAGCAGGTCAGACTGAGGATCCTCCTCATATCCTACAAAGCTGATCTGGCAGCCCAGTATATTTCAGGCATTGTAACGGACTACCAAAACACAGTAAAACATACCAGGACACGGAAAAAATCTTCACGCAACAGTTCAGACTCAGAAAACGTATGACATGAGAAAAAAAAAAACCTCTTGCACAGGTCAGCGACCTACTGGAAACCCAGTTTTCCTTGTAGGCAATATCAGTAAGGCTCTACATTTTGTTGCTTTGCATTTTGTGCAGTTGGAGAGCTGCTTTTTCTTTTTAATTATTACTACCTGAAGAAGGCCATGTCACAGCATGCTGCCAAGAGGGAAAGCAAACAAGCAGATCCAACAGGAGCACAGGGTACCTCAATGGCATTTGGCAGCAGAGAAACACAGTCCTTTACAAACAGTAATGAATTAACTTTTACAAGGCATCCAAGGAACTGGACTATGTGACACAAAGGCAGGGAACCGTTGCCAATTTTTTTCTTTCAAAAGGTAAGTCAGGAACAGTTTTGCCTGAATAGTTGCTGCTACGTGGGATTTTGATATTTGAGGTCTTGCCATACTCTGTAGATCAGAGACCATTTTGGCTTTGCCTTCTGTGACATAGCTACACCAATCCTGAAATGGATTTTTTTAGAGGATTTCCAGGAAAGCAAGCCAGTCCTGTAGCGAAGCAAAGCTACAAGGAAAGAAGCCTGTTTATAGAATCAAAATACTGTTTCTGGGCCCTGTCAGTTTCTAGAAAAATGGTCTCCTGAAGTGGTGAGAAAGGGTTAGCAAAAAAGAAAATAAGGAGGGAAAAACAAAGATTGAAGCCACACCCCTATGCTCAAAGTTGCCACTGGACACAGCAGGGTCAAACCCAGCAGGCTGTGGCAGCCATCATTCACATGGTTTTTGCAGTTTTGCGCTTTCCTGTTAAACCAGAAATGGAGCCTGTCATGGTACTATACCAACCATCAGCTAATCACTGAAGGATCACACAGAGGAGTGCCTCACGCTTTTGCACCAGATATGGATATAAATACACATCCAGAAAGAGCTGCTTGCTACCAGAGCACCCACTTCCTTCCCTTGCTATGGATGCACATGCTGTAGCATCACAGTTTAGGGTGAGCCACACATCTGAAATCCACAGGAATACTCAGAGAGGCCTGACCACTGCTGTGCTGATTTAAGGGCTGAGGGCAGAGGAAGCCTAGGGTTATTTAATCAAAAGGTTCCCAACACAGACTCCTCTCCTCAAACAACATTTTTTTTTACGCTCTCCAAAACAGACACATCATCAAAACAAGCCAAAGTCTCTGGGCACATGAAATACACGCCACAGCCAGTTGGGAAGCTTTGGTACCTCAAAGAGAAGTTGAGCAAGGATTGCACAAAGCAACCTTCCACGCGGAGTCGGACCTGCCATACTGGCTACACCTACATATACCTCCAGCCTACAACTGCATCAGATGCGGAGATCTCCTCAGGTGCTGCGCTACTCATCCACAGCACTTCTCACTCTTTAGCACTGCTGGCACCTCACACCCAACAGGCTCGGAAAAAACTTCCCAAAAGCACCCTACAATTGCATCTCCCTTCTAGAAAACCCCTTCAGAAAAACCCTTTCCTTCACATACTCTTTTGCCAGGTGCAGAGCTGGGTCTTGCGTTCCTGGTCCTTCAGCACACTGGACTGCTCTTCCAAAGCAAAGTCACAGGGACCAAAGCCTCAGAAATAAAAAACTGGAAATGCACAACTGAAATGCAAAGTGAAAATGCTTCCTTCACAAATATCATCCCTGATGAAAACTGTGACAGAAGGCATTTCCACCATCCTCTACACAGACTTGCTGCTCTGCTCTGCCTACCATAGCTAGGTGTGAGGCCAGCACAGACTGCCCAGACAGATGCTCCCCAGGCACCACTGCCGCACCAGGGGACATCACATTAGAGCTGGCAGAGCCCGAGGGATTTGGTACTCGTTGTCCTTCCCAAGCAGCACCTTGAAGCAAGGCTCCCAAGAGGACTGAGGTTGTGCAGCAGCGCTTCACAGCACTGACAGCAGCACCAGTGCCTTTGCTACAGTTTTGTCCTCTCCACTAAACAGAGCCAGAGTTGGATCTCAGCAGAGACGCCAAGACAAAGAACTTCTTCTGCAGCTACGGCCAAACAAGCAGAGCAGTAAAGTGCCTTTTGATCGTCATAACTACAACAGCCATTCAGCCTGCTAGAGTCAAGAGAACAAGACTGCAGCCCCTAGGAAGAGGAAAACCACGTTTTCCTGTCAGACAACCACAACTGAAGGCTCTGCTCGGCTACGGCAGCAAGCACAACCCTCACCCTGCCCAGAACTGGCACCAGGCGACCGAGACACAGCGAGTTTGTTTTAGATACACAACTTCTGGCATTTGGTCAGGCAGGGAAGAGAATTTGCAAGGTCAAGCCTTTATCAGGGAAGGGAAGGAAACCTCAGCATAGTAACAGGTTTTTAACGTGATGGCTGCACAGCTGCTGCCCCCAAGGAAGCAAACATCCATCCGTCCATTAATGGTGCAACTTATATGGAGCCCAAAAACACACACACAGGGTTTGTCCCACGATTTTGCAGCAGCAAGCAGTCCCCATCTGTTCCCTCCCCTCACAGCCTTTTTTTAAAAAAACAAAAACAGAAGAAGAGAAATGTAAGTGTGTCCATACCCCCAACACCAGCCATCTCAACAACTGTCACATGAATGCTGAAGTTTAAGGAGAGCACTAGCCCACCTTCTAGCTGCAGATCTCCCCTTTTCCGTCCTGTATGGTCCAAGACACAGTGCTTTCCAACACACATACACATTCTACACCAAGTCTCATGTTTTGTGAGACAAAAAACAGAATAAACACACCAGATGAGCAATACAGTAGTTCACTGCTGATGCAGAAGGGATTTCAATGTACAGATTTTCTGAATAAGGAGAGAGCAGGAATCATTTTCAGGTTGGGTTTTTCCTGGTTGTTCTCCTCAACAGCAGCCTAGCCAAAACCCTCCAGCATGGATGAAAAAGGAAAGGACCCCTGCAAGTCTACTACTAACGTTGCTGTTACATTCTAATCTTTTTGTTTGGAAGAGAAACTGTGAGTGTGGAAACAGGAGCTTTTAAAATAGAGGATTTTACAAGAGGGCATGACCAAACTTCAGGAAAAAATCTACTCCTTTATTTAATACAACCCAAACAAGCTACTTATTTAAACCTCCGTGAAGAATCCTATAAAGTATTCCCAAGCCAGTACTAAGAAGATGCTGCTACAGAAGTACAGAGTGCTAAGTTTTAGCAAGCAGCTATAAAACCCCAGTAAACCCACAGGCATGTTCCCATTGCAGTTCTCCTTCTGAGAAACTTTCCAGCCTGATACTTCAGGAAGTTAACTGGTCTGCAGAGTACTAGCACAAGGGCTCAATGTTTTTCCCCGTCACTTTTATTGGTAGAACTTCAAATTTCAATTAATGCTTTCCCAACAGCCACCCTGCCCTTGCTTCCACTTCCGAAAGTTGAAGGTGGCAGCTAGTATAATTAGCTAGGACAAAAACTCAAGACACTACTGGTAATATATAGTGAGGAAGAGAAGAGCACAACTCTCTCACTCAAAGAGTGATCCAAAACGTCCAATAATACAATCTACCAGGAAAAGACAGTCACGGGGTTGAGGTCAGATACTGTTGAGAACATGACACTTCTTCTCCTCAGTAATACAGTGAGCATCTCATTTCACAGTATACAGTGCCAAGAGAGGCAAAGATCATAGGCACGTTTGTTACCCCTGACATCATGTTCAACAGACAGAAAATGAAATAGGAAATAAGCTGCAAAACCTTACATGAGTTTTAGAAATAATGGAGGTTCCTGAGCACCAGAAAAGCTTCCTATGGGAGGCTGGGGACTCTTCACGAGAAAGGAAAGACTTAAGCCCTCGCTCAGCCTAAGCTTCTTCCCAGGTTTGCTTTGTGAAATTCTAGGATGACTTATTGCAAGGGGTCAGCCTAGGTAACTGGAAAAGCTGTCTTCCAGCCTCCTTACAGAATAGCAAAGGGGAGTTTGTTAGCATGCGGCAAAGGTAGTTACACCAACTACCTCAGCCCATCCACTGGGACGGGTACGTGAGCGTACAACAAGAGCAGCTTCAGGGGCTGCATCTGAAAGAGCAGCTTGTAAAAGCTTGAGCATGCAGAGCGACAAGCCTCCCTCCCAGAAGGCTGAGGACACCAGCTGCCAGGAGAGCAAGCTCCAAAGCAAACCACTTGCATCCTCCTACGCCAAGACCGCCTCCCCAAGCGAACAGTGTGTGCATGGGGGGGGGTGTTTTCAAGCACCTACTCATTATGCAGATACCTAGCAAAACCACTACATCCAAACGGTATAGCTCACGGACTAGCCAGTGGACAACAGCAGCTTTCAGGCACTAACAGCTTGGGCTGGATTTCAACCAGTTCCTCAGACACCAATAACCACACGCGGATGCCCCAACAGCTCTCAAACCAGAGACATACACTTCCCTTTGATCATAAATAATACATTCAAACAGGAGAAGGCACTACCTTCTCATCAAGCAAAGAGCGAGACATTGTGACCAGCATGTCGTTGCCGCAGGGCATGCTGCAATGCAGAGAAAAAAGATGAGAGTGAAGGAGCTGCCCGCGCCCGGCCACGTATCTGCCATGTCCCAGACACCCACAGTGAACCAGACCAACCCCTGGGCACACATCCACACAACAAGCTCACCTCAGCACCCTCAGGAGCCAGTAGTAGAATACTAACTTGCTTATTTAGGAGTAAAAAAAAAACAACAAAAAAACCAAAAAAAACCCCCCACACAAACAAAAACCAACTGCTGTCTGCTCACACTGAAACAAAACCAAACCTGTGAAAGGCTTCCTTTATCTATTGAGCAAATTGGCAGGTTGGGAAGGAGGGGAGTGGGAGAAGAGCACAAATGGGACAACTTAAGTGAAAGGATGACGGGAGGAAGCTGCCACTGAGCTGTCTCCATGAACCTGCACAGCACAGCAGATACAGGCACACCAGACAGACACAGGTGCCAACAGAGAAGGGGCAAGCCAGCTTCCCCAGGCACCTGTGGGTGTTGCACCCAGCTTCCAGCAGCCCAAGCAGGCTCCACTTGTCTGCACCCAACTCGACACAGATCCATGATCAATTTGAGAAGTCGATCTTGCAGTTAACATCTCCACAGCTGAGCAGCCTGCTGAGGCCAATGAGCCCCATTGAAGGAGACCTGCCTGACTCAAGATAATAATTTAAGAGAGTCCCATCTCACAGCTGTCAGTCTAACTCTGCACCAAGCCTATAGAACAATAAGCTGCCACGAGGTACTCCATGCCCAGCTCTGCACCTTAAGGGACATGAGTGACCTGTCCCTCACGTTTAGGCCACAGTTGGTCCCTTGTAGACCTGCTGGGTAGGGGAGGAGAAGCAAAGACTTGATGCTCTCCTTTTCCCAAGGTCAGCAGAGGAGAACACCTTTGCAGACAGAGCCACTCACCACAACTGCTCCTGCTCTGCAGGCAGGCTGCAGCAACGCATGTGCACGACCCATCTCCTCATGCAGATAGCAGGAGGACCGCTTTGAATGAAACCATCACTGCCATGAGAGGATGCTGTCCTGCCTCTTTTCCTCTGGTACATCCC
>NW_010102619.1:11900-34650 GCF_000699245.1 Pterocles gutturalis
CATCACACTTTTCTTCTGCCACCACGAGCCTTTTTAATCCTTAAGTAGTTAAAAAGACTGCAGAAATTGAGCTGGGCTAAATAATCCAGGAAAAAATATATACACACAAACTATAAAGCTACATAAATAATAGAGATATAGACTAGCAGTTCCACCATTCAGATCCCTGTGCAACCAGACAAGATTTCTTTGGGAGGGGTGAGGAAGGATCAGACAGTTGACAGGATGTTTTTTTGTAGCAGCATGAGTTTAAGAAGTGATGTGAAACTATGATCAAACATTTATGTAATTGAAGGGTGTACTGTGTATTTATGAGGGAAGCTTAATCTCATTCAAAATTTTCTACACACTTGAGGTTAATTTAGGATTTAAGGAGTTTGAAACAAATTGGGGGGGGATGGGACGGGACAGGACAACACCAAGGTGTGCTTTACCTTCTGAATACAGGAGTTGGGAGCAAGACCAAGAGCTTACCCTGCATGCAAGAGTGAAACCAGCACTTATTGGAGACACGTAAAGGATGAAATACCAGATTCCTTCAAGCCCTGAACTACAGGGCACCCACTAGCCTCCAACTTGAGCTTGTGCCTTGCTCCAGCGCTGGGGAATCCTGAAGCAGCCGGCACACACGGTAACCTGGATTACCACTTCCAGTCCCTGGGAGCAGCATAATCTGTGACTGATGCATTTCTCTTCCCAACGTACACGTATGCTATGTCTCTGATTAGTCTGAGCCTCAGAAGAAAAAAAAATGCAGAAACTGGCAAGTATGGCAAGAAGTTTATAAGAGTCTACATTTTCAAAAGATAATTTAAAGCCTGACTATGTATCAAATAAGGCCAGAGTCTTCAAAGAATTCTTCAAGCTACATTAACAGTCATGGAGTAGCTAAGGGTGGGGTGGTTTGTTTTTTTTTTTCCTGTTTGGTTTTAGGGGGGAGGCACAGTTGGTTGCTTTTTTTTAAGTGAAAGCTAAGAAATCCAACTTTAATTCTAAAGAAACAACAGAAAGAAAGTGTTCAAAGCTTCTACTGCCAGCAAAACTTCAGTGCTGTGATAGGACTTCACATTCAGATGCTGCTGCCATGAAACAGCATCGTTCAGCTCTTGTTCAAACGGCAGCCTGGTAAGGTGCTCTCTCGGGAAAGAGGACCACGTCTTACTTGACCCCCAGCAGGGGACAGGATTAATGCAGCCTGACTTTGACAGAATTGCCATTTGAGTCAATACAGCAGCCTCACCTTCTTCTAGGATTTCTCACACAACACCTTGGAGCATTATTTCCCTTCAAGCCTACGCAAACAGGCCTGAAGGGCAGCATCCATGCTACCCACTAGCAGACCCTTGCACACAAAGGAATATCATCTCTCAAACTACAGCCCAGCATCCCTCTGCCACAGGGCATTCCCCACCCAGCTCCACCCCAGCAAGCTTTGAACAATCAAGAGTTGCCTCATTTTAAAGCCAGCACCCAGCGGCCATACAAGCAGCACTGGGGACACAGGGACATGGTCCGTGGTTCCGACCTGAGCCTCAAAAATCCAGCCCCAACAAGGATGCAGACAACTTTCTGCCAGGACTTCAGGAGCACAAGCTAGAGTTGTCAGCCCCCAAACCAGAGCTAAGTCCTTACTGCTGTGGCAGGAGCCTGTCTTGCTGTCAGCCAGGGAATAGCTATCCCCAAACTGTCAGATGGGGTCCCCACTTGACCTAAACTGCACAAGGGGAATCTAAGCACAAAGGCTCATTTAAGGGGAGTGAGTGCTGGAGGGAGAATCAAGTTATAAGCGAAAATATTGCCCTGAGTTTTGTGCCAAAAAGAAAAAAAATTATTACCACCCAGCTCCCTATTAAATCTTCCTTATTCCTTCAGCATAGGGTCAGGAATTAGCTTCCAGATTTCTTGGACATATTACTTCGTACCAGAACTGTAAATTCACAATTTCTTGCACTTTTAACAAAAAGTGAGCCTCCTCACCCCCAAAGGGCACACAGCTCACTCCTTTGCAGAATATTTGTATTTGATCATTTACCACAAGAAACAGATGTCAAAGGTTGACGGGGTGGATTTTTTTCATGGCATTTGAAGATAAAAGTATCTTCAGGGCCACAGAATTTGTTCAGCAGCTTAAGAAGACCATCTGTCGCCGTGGGTGGTACACACAGGCGATCTGGAGGGCACCAACAGCAGGGGAAAATAAATTACATGACAAACCCCTTAAGTACAGGGTAGGCTGAAGCACATGCTGTTCTTCTGCTTCTGGGCAGTGTTGATTTTGAAAGACAAACCAACAAGGGAAATCCCTGCAGATGAACCCAATGGCATTTCCTCCACACCATCTCTTTCAGAAGGACAAAGCCTAACAGCTCCCTGTCAGGGAGCAAGTAACACCATACTAGCCAGGGGGATTAATAATTGACAGTGGGCCCTTCAGTTACAAGTAGGCTTGTAAACTTTTAAAGGATTAAGTATTCAAAAAATGTGAGACTGCTCCAGGGTATAACAAACCCCCTGTACCACTTGCCATTGCTGCCTGGTGCATTTGCAGAAGCACAGTATGACTGGTACCTGGACTGTGCTCCAGTACACTCAACTCCACCCTCCTCCCAGTGAAAAGTGGAGGTGGTGGGTGCACAGGAGACAGTGGGGGTGATCAAAGATCAAGAAGAGCACATGCAGAAAGGCAAAAGGCTAGGAAAACATGCCCCTTTCAGAAAAGCAGAGCCCTCCCAGCCTTTGGAGACAGGCTTTACCACATCAGAAACTCACAGATGAGTTGTGTATTCAGTCAGATCCTGACAGCCCATCCTAGACTTTCCCCTCCCCTCTAATGAGAAGCATCTGGCACTCCTGGAGTCTGCTGTTCACTACCTTCACAAACAAACATCCTCTTAGTGAGGTGTTGCTCTGACCCAAGTAAGATGTCCTAGCTGGCCTTTGCTGACAACACTCCCCATGCACCATTAAACAGACCCTTGTAAAACAGAACAAGGCACCATTGCCATAACTCATCTGGAGCATCAAAGGAGACTGCTCCCTGCCCAGCAGGCAACAGCACACATTTTTTCAGAGGCTAATGGTAAATTCCCTTCTGCAATTCCACTCATACCCTCACAGCAAGAGCAATCAGGTGAACTGGGCAGCAGACACAGGCAGGAGGGGGGAAGGTATGGCCTGCGACTAAGAAAGACTAAGAAGGTGGTTGGAAGTCTTTTCCCATTGTCATTATTAGTTCAGCCTGAAGTTAGACCTTCCTTCCAGAAGTGTTTGAAGGGTGCTAATGCTCAACTCCTCATGCCATGCAACTGTGGACAGAGTTCTGCAAGCTCAGGAACAAGAGCACGGAGAAACAGCCCAGTTACAGAGATGATGAGTTGCAAAAAGGTGGTTGTAAACACCCAGTTATGTGAAATGCTGCTGGAAAGACACTGGCTTGGAGGTCACAAGTCTGACACCTCTCAGTTAGTGCTAAAGAAGCTGCCCTGGAGCAGATAGCTCAGCTTTTTCAGGGGCTTCACACTTGCAGATGCAATTAACACCCATTTAGCCAGCTATCCCAGAACTTCTTGGGAGAAGAGCCTGTTTAATACTGGTGCTCACCAGGTTTGGTGTTGGGCAAGGGGGCGGATGCCATAGGACAGTCACACATGCACCTCGAGGTGCCTTGTACAGATTTCAGGACACACAAAATGCATTCAGGAGTAAGGCTAATTTCACACAGGTGCAGGCTCTGGCAACAGAGCTGCTCTGCAAAATCACTAGTCTATGGAACGTGCTGTTCTAGGAAGCTCCTGTAATCAAGGCAGCAAGACAGTTACTAAGATGTTTTGCTGCCACACAAGGTAAAAACCCATTAGCTCCATCCCTTTCATCATAGTGTTTATAACTATGGAGGATGGTGATGCTTGAAGAAACCTCAAAGATAAAGGAGGGTCAAAGTAATTCCTCTAGTGCCTGGGAACACAGACCAAGCAAACCATGCAAGGTAGAAGGAAGGGACACACAAGCCCAAAGTGCCTCCAGCAGGATTTATCTGGGCAGGTACAGCATTGCACCAGTGTACACCAATGCTTGTTCTGCAGTCCCACTTCTGGTGACCCAACTGGGAACAGAAATAGCCCACAGGTGTATGGGATTAGTCACACTATGAATGACCAATGCAATTAGACACACATTGTGAAGTTCCTTCACCAGAAAGCAGCACAATTTCAGCAGCTCTTGTCTCAATCACGGGATCCAGCTTCCAAACCCGTGGTTAAGCTGATACATTTCACCACACTAGAAGCAACAGTGTCTACATGCCACAGAGACTTTCCTTTTGGGGGGCAGGGAGATTTTAGGGCAGCACAAGCTAGAGACAAGTGCTGACACAGCTCCAGGCAAGATTGCTCTGCAGAGTTCAAATGTTGACCAGGTATTCTTAATTAGACAAATTTCACCCTTGATAAGGGGAGGCATATTTGAGCAACACCTCCCTGTTGCAAGATCAGATGTGCAAGGTTTACAAATGCAGGCTGAAGTACAAAGAAGCTTCTTCCCACTCCTCAGCCCTCTACGCACTCCTGCACTAGGGAACGTGGCACCAAGGGACACAGACAAGAGAGTGCTCATCAGATTAGATCAGTAAATACTGACAGCCTAAAGATCAGTTTTACAAGCAACACGTTCAGTAGATATGGGTCTGCCAACCCAAAGCAGCTGGGTCAAACGTGGCATCAGCTTCCAATGTGCAGTTCTGTTCCAGCTCTGATTTGTACTGAAGGTAAGGGCTCAAGCACCCAGAAACAGACACTCTGCTGCCTCCAGCTCAGCTGGGAGACAGGCTGAATGTTTTCCCCTTCCACAAAACACATATGTATCTACTTTGTTTTGTGAGCATGTACAAGGCACGAGATTTCTCAACAAGATATTGATAGTTCCTGCAGGGAAGGTACAGGCTCTTCAGAGACAGGTACCTGTTTTGAGGAAGCAGCTGCTCCCTTACTGGATTTTTAAACCACAGTTCAACAAACATCCACCCAAATGCAGACGGGTAACCTGGGTACAGGAAATGTTCTAACAGACTTTTTCCATACAGAGCTGATATTTCTGAGTACTAAGCTTCCCTTGATTAGATGGACAGAGAACATCAACCACCTCACCACCGTCTGCAAAAGCTGTACCCTAATTCCAAAGGCATACAGAGGCCTCCCTACTAGGTTCCCAGACAGCTGGTTCATAGGCAAGCCCAGGACAAGAAGGATAGAAAAGCAGACTGAGGCTCTCAGTACTTCATATAGCCCGACACATGACAAACTATCATTGCCCTGCTCCTCATATCCCTACTGCAGGGATGAGCAAAAGGGAGGAGAAAGACCCACTCTCAGGCATTTCTAACCTCAGAAAACCAAGACTATACCAGAGCCTATGAGTACCATCAGTAATTACCATGTGTTTGAAGCCATTAATTTTCCTGAGCTGTCTAGACTAGCAAAACTCCAGGGTGGGGAGAAAGTACACACTGGAGAGGAAGGGAACACATTTAACACCCTAACTACATAAAAGGAGGGCTTTCTGCAGCAACATCCTTCTTACATAGTTTCTGAGACATCCAGAAGGAACTGAGCTGTGGATGACAGGTGCCAACAGCATCCCTATCCGCAGGGACAAACTAAAGCTGCAGGGACAAACTAAAGCCTCAGCTCATAAAACTATCAGCCTTTCAACAGAAAGGCTATTGAGTGTCACTCTCCCCTGCCTTTTTTTCCCTTTGTTGTTGCTTTCAAAAGTCTCGCCAGCATCCCCACCCAACCTCTCCCGCATTTTCCTAGGCTTGACCTTTCCTGCATCTACTCTACTTACCCATACATACTGACATAAAGCATTCCCCCTGCATGGCAACCCTTCCTACCAGGGGCAGCAGAGCAGTCAGTGAGCTGAGACTTGGCACCACATTCACTGGGACTCCAATTTAATTTTTACCTCCTCCCCAAGCTCCTGAATCGATGCCAAAGGGAACGTTCATTTTGGCAGTCGAGTCTCCCAGAAGAAAAGTTACAGCCAAAGTGCTGGGGGTGGGACCAAGCCAGCCTATTAATAGGTTGATTATAATAAGAATTTGGGGAACTACTCACAAATATGTTTACCCTCCTGGACCTAGGGCCCTCAGGGGTGGAGTGGAATACCTAACTCAGCACTTTCAGCTTCTTTGCTCTGTTTGGAGCCAGGGATGGTGGAAAATCCTGTCTGTACCCTGCCTGGCAAAAACATGGTTTTCCAGAAAGGCAGCTGAGGTATTGTTCTCTTCTCCCCCCAGAAAGCCTCATACTTGCATAGCAGCTCCCTCGCCCTCATCAGAAAAGTCCTGGAATTTGAAAGCTTCTACTTTGGATTAAAAAGGTTGATATCAACAATTTTCCTGGGGAAAATCCAGAGCTTCTCCAAGAAGCAACACTGAACGAGGTAAGATGCCTCAAGAGCCTTTTCCCCACCAGCTTCTCTGGAGCACACTGAACTGCTGAGGAAGACAGCCAATGAGCAAACCTTTTAAAATACTTGAGAGCATGAAGAGGACAAGAGGCTGGACTGAGACAGCAAGGTTTTGATTTCAGGAGGCAGTCAGTTTGCTATAACTGTTAAAGCATGCTTCCTCCTTCCAGGCAGCAGCCTACAACCTACCTAAGACCCCTTTAAAAGTACTGGGGTGAGGCAAGCATGCATGGTGGCACACAGAAAGACCCCAAAGGCAGCAACAAGTAGCATATGCATACTCCATCATAGCTACAACCACCTCTCCAGCACACCCACAAGGCTGCTTCTCCAGTCTTCCTGAATAATCCAAACTGTCCTTGATTTTTCAATCAACAGATGTCCCGTTCCAGCCCGGTGCCTCAGCCGGAGAAGCAACCAGAGGCAGAGGGCAGCGCCCTGTCATCCCAGCTGACATTTCACCAACAATCATATAAAAACCTTTATGGAGACTTTACACAATGATGCTGCAATGTTTAAGTTATCAAATTCCTAATGTTTTGCATAAAAAAAAAATCTTGCAACCCTAAGCCCGTAGAAGTTGAAGCTGATACCAACTTAATTCACTTCTTACGGTGTTTATCATGTTGAGGACAACACTCCATATCAAGACCAGCAGCTCTTACCACTGACACACAAATAACTCTCCCTGATGCTTACAGCACAAGGAAGAGAGAGAGGGAGAGAGAATGAACTCTCCCATAGCTGGGAAACACTTGGCCACTGAGCAGACCTACACAGTGCCATCTTTACATTAGCAAGGATGGAAAGACAACACAGGCTTAAAAACGTGTGTCAACACATGTTACACTCATCTGTCAGTGAGTAAGGAAAACTCAACACTAGTTGACCATTACTAGACACACTTGACCAGACTGTTCTGTAATACAAGACACTGTACATGCTGCAAGGTTTGGATTCAATATGCCAAACAAAATTGCAATCAGCTTGCCAACAAATGAGAAGTTATTAATTTTTCATACATCTTGGGTTTTTTCCTGGGTTTTGCAACTCTTTACTGCCCTTGCACCACTCAAGACATTTCAAAACCTTGCTGCAAAGAGAATTGGAGAGAACACTGTTTCTAACACATGTGCTATTAAATATGTAGGTCTTGATTCTCAAGCAAATTCTTTGCCTCTGATGGCAAGATTACTTACATGGTTAAAGCCAGGCATACAGACTTTGGCAGGAGTAGAATCTTAATCCCTCTGAAGACAAACCCACAACCTCCCACCAAGCAACCAGCAAACTCTCTCAAACCAAACCTGCACGCTGTGTGTGTATGTATAGGTATATACATACACATACTGAACTTTCTGTACAGAACTCACTTGAGAGAACTGCCCTGGCACACGCCAAGGCACAAAGCTGTGGCACAGGGGAACTCTTCAGCAGCCATTTCTCCACCTCCCTAGACTCAAAGGCTATACTGGATCTGTCACTTACCACAGAGGAATTTTTAAATCAAGGAAAAAAAATGGTTTCACAAGAAAACCAGCAGAGATTAGTTCATTTTTTTTTTAAACCTGAAGGTGATCTTTCATTAAGCCAATGGGAGCACTTCCGTTACAGAAGAGGGGCTCCCATTGACATTTTACAGAGAAGGAAAATACAGCAGAGTCCAGACCCATTTCATTCAAAAGACCTTGAGTTCTTCCCTTAAGCCAGAAACAGCATCAAGGAGTCAACTCCCAGACTTGAGCTTCAACCACTAAATCTGCTTCAAAGCAATTCCATTGCTAAGCTAATGGCTGCAGAAGACTGTTCCTCCATCCACTTAAACCAGCAGACACTAATCCCTCCATCTGCAATAGATACGCATGCCATAGGGGTCTGGACAGGATAAGCAGAACAGATGTTTAAGTGCACATACAGTCTGGGGAATCATCTTTACAGCTCAGATGCTAGCTTCACAGGGCACAGGAACTAAGAGTTTCTAGAGAGCTTCGCAGGACACAAGAACTAAGGAGACTGAGACAAGCGTCCTTTGTTGTACCTTTGCTGAGAGAAGCACTAATCCTAGCAGGAAGGCTGAAGCGGGCATGCATGTGTCATACCTACGGATATTGCACAGCTCCCGAACACTCACAGGTACCTCTGACCCAGCAAACTGATCCATACCCATGGCAAAAAGAGCATCATGCTACAGAACCAAACCAGGATCAGCATAGCACTGCTAAAAAAATCACCTACACGTGCCCCAGTATTCATTAAAAATATTATTCCTAAATGCCCAGACTGCTGAGAGGTTTTTGGGTGCGTCAAGGCAACTGCTTCAGAAGGAGTAAATGCTATTTCCCTCAAGCCAACACAAAACTGTGGAAAACCACTGATCTTAGGAACAAATAAGTTGTCCCCAGTCACTGAAAGCAGCCTTCAGATCCCAGGGCATAGCTTTCTGACTAAGCCCCTCAAGGCAGCCCGTGCTTGTCACAGTAACAGACTTCAGAGCACAAACACCTGAACGCAAGAACTTCAACTGGCTGCAGAAGGCACACACAGCATCCAAGTGACAGCGCTCAGCCTGACCCCAGGGATGTTTATTCGTGTTCCTCGCATTACTCTTGGCTGCACAGGGCAATGAGGATGAACAGATGATTTCAGCAGCACGTTAGGCTGCTGCACACTTTCTCACAGAGGGCTAATTACTTCTTCCTGCAGCCCCTGCCACATGGGCTGGCCTGCTGTCAGGAGGCTCCGAGGAGCGATGCTCTGCTACGCATGGCCCAAACGGCTGCTCTCAAAGTGGTGCCTGGACCCTACAGCCAAAGAGCACAAGCCAGCCCCAGCCACAGCTGCTCCTCCAGTAAGAAGCCAGAGCAAGAAGAGCAGAGAAGGATCTTAAAGATCTCATCAGGCTTAGCCTAACAACCAGCCTGACTCCTCCGAAGCAGGGACAACCCTTCCCATGCTCGCAGAGGTTCAGTTTGGTAACTTTGGAGAGATTCTTGGACTCCTCTGAGGGAGGATTCAGAAACTGTCGTTATCACACACACAAAAGCAGCTGATCCTCCGTGTTACAGCACAGCCACGCTTATCCATCGTGCTGGACTTCAAGGGCTTGTACCTACCTCAAGTGCCCCAAGCTGTAGTATCGCGACTCTCCGTCCGTTGACCGAACCACCTTGACAGTGAACATGGGCTGCAGCTGCCGCAGCTCCAGCAGCACGATGGCCAGGTAGTGAATGAAGAGCAGAGCATCCACCAGAGACACCGCGTACTGCACTATTCCTTGGTAGTTGGTGTCCTTTGAGTCCAAGATGCGAACGCCGTAAAAGAGCCAGTAGGAAAACACAAACAGGAATATGAGGACCAACAGAAGGACCCGAAACACAAACACCCTTGGTATATCTGCCTTGGGCTGCCGGAAAAACAGAGCCCAGGTCCCAATCAGAAGAATGAGGAGTTTAAACGCCACAGAGATGAACAGACCCTCACAGGCAGTACCACACGGCTCCAGATCATCCCGCCACAGGATCTGGGGTAACAGAATGAAGGCGATGGGGGTGAGGAAGACAAGGAGTCCAAGAACAGCTGCCACTGTTAAGCCCAAGTAACGTTTGCAGTCCAAACCAACGCTGTCCTCCAGATCCTTACTGATCCGAGCAATGTCCTCCTGGGAAATGCTGTGCTCAGAGGTGCCTGTGATTGCTGTTGTGGTCTCACCCCAGTTGTCATCCTGAGGGAGGAAGAAAGAAACAAAAATAATATTGAAACAATCAGTTTATTCCTTCCAGGTCTTATGTTTTTCTTGCCTGGAAAGAGATTGCTACAACAGACTTAAGTCCCAGCAAAAAAAAAAAATAGCAAAAGCAACATCTTCAATATATTGAATAATCGACTCTGAAAATTAACAAAGGTTTGGAAACAACAGCAACTTGTCCAAATCAGTGATTATAAACGTTAGGTGTTAAAAACCTGTAACTGTACATCAGGTAGCTCAACTTGCTGTGCCATTCACTGTATCCCAGAGATTCCTCTTCCAGCACACTTAGTGAGTAATATCACATAACTCTTGGAAACTGCAGTAATCATCAGTTCCCATGTGCAGGGCAAGGACTAGCACTCTCCCAGCCTACAAATTCTGTGGTGCAAGTGCACCACAGAAGCACCTGGAAGGGAAACTTTAATTTCAGTCTTTCAAGCCAGTTGTTGTTACACAATCAAAAACATGCTCACACATTATTTTTCCATCTGTAACAAAAACAGCCGCACTTCCAGCAAATTCCTCCACTTTGTTTTCTTTTGTTCTCCTCTACAGTAGCACTGCCCTCAATAGCTGAGATATTCTAACAAGGTTAGTTAAACCAACAAATACTAAGTGGTCAAAGAGGAAATTTTTGGGTATGGGCCTTTAAATTTAGAGGATCCTAGAATACCAAATAGCTTTGGTATTAGAGTCCAGGACATTGTCAGAAGCCACACAGCCACAAAGAATCTTACCTGAAATACAACTGCCATATAGTCAAGCTTCAGATTACATTACATTTTCTGAAAGTCTCCTTTTTTCCCTAGCTAATATCAGAGGACTTTTGCAAACTAGTTCCCACATCCCACGATTCCTCCAATTGCTCCTCCCTGGTGCTGGCACGGCCAAAGGGTTACACTGATGTGTATGGATTTGACTCACAGCTGCTGCTGGAGTGACTCATGCACATGAAGACTGCTGATGCTTCCCACACATACACACCAAAGAGTGGCAATGCATGTGTTTTGTTGCTTGGCATTTGAAACCTTGTTAGCTGAAATGCTCACTCAGAAGCACAAGTTTTGCTCTTCCCCCTACCCTCCTGAGCCTATCTTCTGGTGGCCTGTGTCACTAATAGGATTTACACCTTCCTCCAGGCTTTTGCAGCTAGACGTGGTGATCAAAGCAGTTTGTTTTAAAGAAACAGGCATAATTTTAAACTTTTATTCACTTCTTTAAAAGAGTTAGAGGAAAGAGTCTTCAAGAATCTTTGTGAAAGGAGTAGACGGAGACAGCGTGACTACTTTTAACAACTCCAGGGATTTAACTTCTAATGCACTCCAAAACATGAATACCTCCCATGCCTAGAGCAGTGGGGTTCTGAGACAGACCAGCCACAAACAGTCAGCATCTTGAACTAATATGAGAGTTTTTTGAGTCACTTCTCACCAAAACAGAGGCCCCAGAAGAGATATCTGCATTGCAGCATGTCCTGAAAGGCAGCATAATCCTATCACATTTTCCTCTTTGCCAGCGTCTCCAGTAAAGCAATATAAGCATTTCAACTATTTTATGTTTATGCATGAAAGAGCTCTGCATAGTTTCTTCCATTTGATGGACTGAGAAAATGGGCAGAAGAGAGAAGGGACAGAAACACCACAGCAGCTTAAGGCTACAGCACATAAGACAACAGGCAACCCTAGTACCAATCTACCCCTTATAATAGCTCTTCCCATTTTAAGCACCACAAGCAAAAAATCATGCAGTTATATGGAAAAATGAGTCTACATCTCCAGCGGTACAAAGTTTTTAGACCCAACTCAGGGCACCCTGCTCCCTATGAGAAAAGTCTTGCTCAAAGATCAACTTATTTTGGTTTGATTTTAAGTCACATTGAGGAGGTCTACATGAAAACAAGGTCTTAAGAATTCACCAGCACCTTTAGATCTATTCGAAGTAATACCTGGGACTCATGAAGACAATCGTCTGATTACAGAATACCAAACAGCAGTACACGAAGTGAGCCCACCTGTAGCTACATGAATACTATTACAAGTACTATCATACACAATTTGGGTGGAAACTGGGCATCAATCGTTTTTGGTTTTTTTAAAGGGCAGAGGTGGAGCCCCACAGCCAAGGATTAACACAGCACAAATCCAACCAAAACATCCCGTGTTCTACGTCTTGAAGCATCAGCCATTCTTTGAAAATGAATATGCACATTCACATCAACTGCTAGAGCTGAGAGAGTATCAAATCCATCCTAGGTGCAACCTAAAGCTAGCATTATTCCATTCTTTATGTAACCCAGTGTTAATATACCAGCTTTCACTGAGTTCACCCTCCTTCCCAGCTATTTCACATGTTTTATATTTCTTGCCTAAAAAAAATGGTCCTAATGTGCTTTACACAGTTACTGAGAGCAAATCCTGCTTAAAACAAAAGTGCACATACAGGTGAAAGGACCTGAATAACGCACAGTGAGATGACAGAAAAAAAGATGTTTCTATAGAGCTTGGCAGATGATGCTCTGGAGACAGAGGCAAATTAGTGCCCCAGGAACAGTCACATCAGCACTGGTACTGACAAAAATAATGCTCTCAGAAAAAGGCAAAACTGACTTGAGACATTGGCTTTATGCATGAATAAAGAGTGTCCATAAGTTGTGATTCTTTACTAACAGCATGTGAGCAACACTTTTTTTTCTACTGGTGTGCTGGTAAGTCATACACTCTGTTCCAGAAACCCCACTCAAGGTTTGCTTTCACTCCCTCCTTACCTGGCCCTCTTCTGTCCGAGAGGCATCATTCCCAAGCAGCGGCTCTGCAGGAGGTGTCTGGATAGTGACGGACTTCTCAGACCGACTGCCATCTTTGCTTCGTGGTGATTTGTGCCTGTCCCGGCTCCTTTTCCAAATAGAGCAAGAGGAGAATAACATTACCAGATAGTTTCTGGAGCAGGGCCTGGAACCTGCTACACCCCTTCCTGCCGCAGATACCCTAAGCACTAGGTTGTAGTCATGCTTGCTGATCTCTTGATCAATATTGACTCAATCTGTGACAAAACAAGCTTTGGAAGAGGTAGAAAGGGACCTTGCCCAGAGCAGCCTACAGCCTGGTGGCTGGGACAGTCTGCCCTCCCGGTGGTTAGAGAGGGGAACAAAGGGACAGGGGTACGTCCCCACCATCTCATCTTCTCTTAACACAGCTTCTGTCAGTGCTGCACTTGAAAGGGAAGCTTGTGTTCTCCCAACAACTGGTAACTCTATTTGGGATTAGCTCGTCTACACAGCTCTCCACCTGCAATACAGTCTCTCACAGGGAGATGTACAGTTAAAATTGATCAAGATGGCTTTAGTTCCTGCAAAGTAGGGTCTTGTCAGCTAGGACCTTAGGACTGCAGGACAATTGGTAAAGTTTATTTCCACTGGTGAATAATCCCCAGTTAACATCTTACAAAGGCAGTACGAACGTCAAGGATATCAGGATAGTGCTTACTTCCAGAGTACCCTTGTAGACCTCGTGGTTTCTCATCTGAGAATGTCTCAAGATGAGTTAAGCCCCAGCAATCTGCTCAGCAATATTTTCCTCCCTGGACAGGAAAGCAGCCTTTGCACTGGAGACCCTCACTGTGCTCAGTGACCAGCTTAAAGCTCAGGAGCATCCAATGTCCCAGCTCTGCTCTCTCTCCATTGCATCTCTCTTTGAATTACCAAAACCCAAAGGTTTCATGGGATGAGAATTTGTCCTGTTCACAGTAAGAAGCTCTAGGATTTGGCATGTTGTTTTGGGAACTCTGAAGGCACCTTTTCCATATGGCATTCTAAGCTTCAAAGGGCAATCCATACTGGGGAGTGGGGGCATTACAGAAAAGAGAAAAGGCAAACAAGATGTTTTACTCAATAACCGGACTGCAAGCAAGAAGGCTTCATTTCATGGAAGAATTCTTTTTCCAGCCACACAGGATAATTGCTTCTGAAATGCAAAGTTATTTTGGACCAGCTCAGTTCTGAGTTGCAAAGACTGTAAGTGGCACACATTTCACATGTGAAACTAATGCGAAAAGATTAGGGGGCGGGGAGAAAGGATAGTGTTTCCAAGTAATCAGAAGTTTTAGAGCAAGATGGTTTTTGAGGCTGCTGAACTACCACACCAGAGATGACTTGCTATTCAAGTTCAGAAAAGCCTGACTTCTAATCCAATCAATGCTGATAAAGACCTTGTGGACTCAAGCACCACTCAAATTCTATTAAGAAAACCCAACACACCAGCAACAGAGTAGCCAGGAGGACAGATAGGAAGCCTTACTGTTACACAACAAAGAAACAGCATCAGAAGAGAAAACAATTGACAATTATCAGTTTAAGAAGTCTTTTCCACAGATCTTCTACTCATCCCTCGTACTTTAAGAGCAGAGTTAAGTGATCTTTTCCTTCTGCTGGGACTTTCACAATCTTTCTGGCCATACATGACCTCAGTATGCATCCAACGGGCGCTGAATATCATTAAACTAGCACCACGATCGCTTCCAGTGTCCTCACGGGGCTCCTCAGGAGGACTCTCCACATTTATCTCCCCCAGACTTGTGGCCTCACTGATTTCATCCTGACTTAAATTTTTTTTCCCCCCACAGGACATGCCCTAGCTTAGATCAGTAAGTAATTAAAAATAAACATTTCCTTACCCTTGTCTGTGGGCTTTTTTGGAGTGACCTGAGTAGTGGGAGTATCCCGAATATGTCGATTCTGTATCCATTGCAGCAGACATCGGGTCTGCACGGACGGGGCACAGTTTTTACTTAAAAGAGGAGTTCCTGGCGCTCCTGAGGTGGAGTCCGTGGTGAAAGTGCTTTTCTGGGTACTCTTTGCTTCCCAGTCATCAGTGAGGTCTGGTCCCCAGGGAATGAGTGAGCTTCATTTACAAGGAATTCAATCAGAGGGGAAGGAAGGGAGGGTGCTCAGCTCCTCATGATCGACCTAAGGAAAGACGAACAGGCATGGAAGTGAACTCTAAGCAAAGCAACATAGCATTCCTACTGTGGCAATTCCCTCATCCCAGCCACCTGTCACCACCCACCATACTGTGCCCAATTTGCAATCTCATCCTGGCCAATATCTCTTTCCAGTCCAGAGAAATACATGCATTTGTAGAGTTTTAAATAAGCTGATAACATACCTCTGTTTTGCAAAGTCTAGCCCATTCACCTAAAAATCCAGAAGAAACAGCGTAAGTGTGGAAAAGACAGTGACTTGGAGAAGGCTCAGAAGCCTAGATACAGAAATCCACTCCCAGAAACTGCACTGGGCTTGACTTCCACATCCCCATCTCTTCACTTGTGTAATGCACAGCCCAAATACCCCCAGATTCAGAATGGCAGCATCATAGCCTATATACAGGGGAAAGGGGCGGGGGGGCCGAGGGTGACTTTCCTAGGAGAAATGCAGGAAAGGAACAGACCACCATGTCTGAACCTGCTTTGTTTTCACAACTGCAAGGTGTGCCCATTTTACAAGCTATTCAATCAATGGCACCACAAGCACCTCCCTTTCTTTGTAACCTTCGCCTCCAGAAGCTAATTTGGGCCTTGAAGATTTGAATTTTATTAAGAATCATATCTATATATACACATACTAATAACACTGGGGAGAGTTGATTAGCGATCACACCTAGCTTATATGGGCCAATACTTCTTACAACAAGCTTTTGTTCCAAATGGCAGTATAAGTCCCACCCATAAAGGGCAGAAGAGGCTCATGTTTTTTTGGAACAGAAGCAGGGCGACATCAGAACAATTCCCAACAGTTACATGTCAAAAACCCTGAACCCTGTAGGGAAGAAGGGTAGACACCAACCCGCTTTCCAAATCCACATCCTGCGTCAGGTGAAAAGAGAAACAGAAAGGGAGTTAGTCACTGGTTTGGGAAGCGCATGGAAGTGGTGAAGAGGGGCAGACAGAGGGGGTGCAGCTATGGACAGAGGTACTTTGGCACAGGCCAGCGTTTGGCACGAAGAAGCACTCTCCCATGCCTCCTGCCAACACTGGTGGAACAGAGGGCACAGCCATGCCATACTTTCAGAGCCGGCAAAAGATGACTTTAAAATTAAATTAGCACTCTCTGCTATTTTCTGCTCAAAGCAGCTTTCAAAGCTGTTAGCAATAAAACAGTCAACCACTGCCTTCCATCCTCTCCCTCCCCAAACAGAGAGGGACAACAGCAGAAGCTGGGCTTTGTACTTGGCCAGCTATTCTTTCCAGCCATAAGATTGCTCCACTAACACCTCCAGAAAAGCTCGTAAGGGAGCAGAAAGCTCTATCACACACAAGCCACGCCAAAGAATGAAGACTCTTCCCCCACGGGGTTCCTTGGCTGGCGATGCAATCTGCAACAACGTAGGGCAGCGTTCCCACTGCATCAGGAGCTGCAGGTATTTGCACAACACTTGGGCTTGCCAAGGCTCTTGGAAAGGAGAAGACAGGGGGAACCTTTTGTGTACATGAACTCCCAGGCTTCTATGGGCATATCGTGCCTCAAGAAAACTCCTTAATGGCAGCAGAGAATCTAGGAAGGACACATGAGAATGGGAACACGAGGCCTGGCTTGGGAAGGGAGGAACAAGGATGAATTTAAACACAGCAAGACATAAAGCCAAGGCATGGCACAGTTTGGAAAACGGCTTCATTACTGTAGCAGGAATAAAAATCCCGCAGCCTGGGACACGACGTTAACATCTGTTAACTCCCTAGACTTGCACACAGTCTCTAGCTTATAGCTCCAACAATAGGCTGGGACTCATTAAACCTGTTTTTTGCCTCTGTCCTGACAGGCAACCTTGGAAAAGTCCTTCTTCTGTGTCTGTCCTCCTCCAGTAAATGGGGGTGAGGCTGCCACCACCCCCCTAGCTTCAAAAAGCGCTAGGATACCAATAGAGGAGATGGCTACGCAGGACCTTACAATCATTAGGCATTACAAACCAGAAACACCCTCAGTTGTAGAAAAGGTGAGAAAAAGTATTATAAGCTTAAACCACTGACTGTTCACAATGTTACTGGAGCCCCTTTGAGAACAACCACTATCTTCACAAATACATACCACCACATTGCACGAATAGGAAAAGCAAGGAGAGCTGCCGGCACACATCAGTAAGGGTTATGCATTTTTCCTAGGCTTCTGGGAAAGTAACAACTCCCAGCCCTTTCCTCTAACCACATAACAGATTTTTTTTTTTCCCCCCAACTCCCAGACAGAAGAATCAGAACCGAGACAGGAGCAGAGTCCCTCATCTGCCCTCTCCCATTGCCAGCAGCACAGGGCCACGCTTCCCTGGAGGTGCTGGAGAATATTTCAGCAGGTAGAGGCTGCTGTGGAAATACACAGGCTGCCTAGACAGGAATCAGGAGCAAGTGGTGCCCATCTGATGGTGGGCGAAGCAAGGCAGTGCTGGGCACAGAAAGCAGACTCATGGGAAGACCAACACACGAACACCAGGACAGGCTGGATCATGCCAGCTTCTGTTTTCTGTGTAAATAAGAGCAACAGTTTTGACACAGCTCTGTGAAAAGTCAACAAGAAGGGCCCCAAAAAACATTAAGCCCCCTGGATTGTTGTCAAAAGCTATACGATGAACTTGGGGACTCTGCACCACCTCTTGGCCCCAGCTGCAGGATACACTGGTGGCTAAGCAGATCCTCCTGCCAAGGCAGTTACAGGGCTGCTGGGAATAAAATACTTCTGCCCAACTAAAACTGGAAAAAGCAGATGATCACTAACTTTGGTGCCCAGCTGAGGCTGATCTTCATCCAGGCTTCCTAAGTTTGGCCAACAAAGAATAGCCTGGGCTGCTAGCTAGACACCACTGCCAGTCTGAGCAGGACACGATGAAGAAACCCGAGGGAGGAGAACAGTCCAAACACGTGCTCCTCATACCCAAACCAAGCAGCTTATCTACCTCCTGGTTTATTTTACAGCAGAAAGGGGACCAGCCTTACCCCAGAAAAGCTTCTGGAACTATTGGGGAAGAGGTAGGAAAGGGACCAAAAGACAAATAACATGCTAAACTACCTCTCTGGGTTGGAGCTCTTTCAATGGCATAGACAGAAATCAAGCCTGGATTAGCCACCACCCCAGCAGCACCCACCACTAGAGCCTAAGCTAGAGAAGACAAGCTGTACACGTATCCTACATAGCACAACCATATCCAAACCAAGCACAGTCTTTAAACACCTCCAGTACTAAACCACTGTCCTCTGGGCAAGGACAACTAAGCTGCATGAAGAAGCAGCCCCATCATTTGGGGCCTCATCCCTCCACAGACAAGTGTTGAATTGAGAGCCCAATTTAGCCCATTGAAATGGCTTCACAAAAGATCATTACATCTCACAGGATGCCACTGAAGGCATGGTCTGTTTGCAGACCTTCTGGCCCTGTGCGAGGGAAAGCTCCTTCAGCCCGAGGGTACAGCTGCACTGTATTTTGGCATTGACAAGAAACCCAGTGTAAGTAGCTTCCACCTCCACACCACGGTTCACCACTCTCGGTTGTGTCAACACAATTCTCGGTGCGCAAACAGCACCACTGGAAAACAAAACAAAACAAAAAATCTCTTTTCTCCTCCTTGCCGTGCTTTTGTCTTGGATCCTTTCTGTGACCTAGTTCACAGAACAGCCCCCAACAACAAAATCAACGGGTGAATAGCAGCACAAGTGAACAGCTAGAGGGGAGACGGGAATGCCTCCTCCACTCAAACCAACTCACTGCATAACTGCACACACACCACTTTACTCCCAGTAGGGCCAGCACTCTCTCTGTGCCTTTCCCTTAGCATCCTTCTGTCACTGGTAAGTACTAGATAGGAAAAAAATGCTAAGGATGCCCCAAGGAAAATTTTGGGACCCTATTCTCGCAAGAAGGATGACTGCACCCCAAATGACAGTGGAGAAATGTAGTTACCTCTGAATAATGCAGAGATCACTGTAATTACCATTTCTACACAGCTACACAACTCATTGTAACTCCCTCTTTTCATACCCTCATAAATCTCCAAAAAGAGTTCTTTTGAATTGCTATTTTCCATGCTGGGAGCCCAATCCCATTTCCAATGAAGTTCGCTTTGTGATCGTCTTCAAGGGAGCACAGTTTGGCTCCCAGCCCAAGGGAAATTTAAAGGAGCAAGTTACATCTTTAAATCAAAGAGGGCAAACGCAAACAAGAGCGCTCTTTTACGTCCCACGCTTTCTTGATGGATTTTCCCCTGTGAAGTCGAGGCAAATAATTCCAAAGCTGCTCAGCTTTGAAATCCTTGTCTGTACAGTTTCAATCTTACCCCATTTAAAGCTTGCAATCAATTAAGAGTTGATTTACTACTCAGTTCATGAAGTTACATATATTTGGAAGTGCCATCTGGAGCACAAGCAGCCAGAAGCGTCCACGAGGTTGCGCACACATTGGGCTCCGTGCGCTGTCTGCCTCACTTGTTAAACAGCACCAGCTGTCTATAGGGTAAGGGATGCCCATGAGCTACCACACCGAGAAATCTTTTTTCTTCGTTTAGTTTAACGAAGAGCTTTACAAATTAAACATGCAGAACCCCAAGAGCTAAGCTATGGGTCAGTGTTAGGGTTCAAGAGTAAAAACAACTACTAAGCAGCAAGGAAGCCTTCCAACTCTGGCATTAACTTGGCTGCATGGTACAGCTCCAGCATATTCCTATTATTCACTTCAGATAAATGAGAAGTTATATAACTTGCTATGCCCAACTGCATATATAGTAAGACCTATGAGCAATGCCACAGGAACCTTTTACTTTTGAATTTCCTAAGCAGGTCCCAGTCCAGCAATTTGATCTGTAAGCACAGAACTTCATCCATGCTAATCTACTCACAGAGCCAAGGCTTTCAGTGTTAATGGCCAATGAGCTCTGGGAGACAAGGTTTTTCCAAAAACTTTCTATTTATTTTTGCATGTCATTAAATAAGGTTAATTTTGGCCTTGAACACACACACACACATACATATATATACATATATAAACCAGGTCTTTTACTCTACAGTGGTGGCTATTTGCAAGCCCCTCATCCTAAAAAAAATGTTTATTAGTCAGAAAATTCAAGCTGTCTACCAACACTTTCTCTTTCCTTTTGCTTCTCAGAGGCTTTTTAGAAAGATTTCGTAGACCTCTGGGAATTTCCAGCCCCTAGGCTGAAAACCATTAGTCCATGACATGGGTATTTCAAAAAGAAAAGTTGACTTGGTTTACTGAAGCAACCAACCTGTATGTTTAATCAGAACATGCAACAACACAGGTCTGAAAACATAGCAAGGCTGTTTCAATTGACAAAACAGAAATGCCCAGCCAAAGCCACCACCCAAGCAAGTGGTGTATCCAAGTGGTAAGCACCAGCCTCTCGCCTCCCTGTTACACAGCTGGAAGATGGGAAGTTCTCTGTGTAGGACTCAAAGTACCTCCCAGAGGATGTCCTTTGCCCAGTCCAAGAACCTGGGCTGTCCAAGTTTTTGAAGCACAACGAGCATGCAAGGTTATCCTGCAAATTATACCTCAGCTGTCATCCTGTCAGACTGAGAAAGCTTGTGTTTCTTCACTCGTACGCCTCTCCAGGGTTGCTAGACCTTCAAGTGCACCTCTTAAGCCCAGAGCCATGCAACGTGGTACAAGGTGGTGAGGCCTCACTGTCACGATATTAGAGCACCTGGGACTGTGCACAGAACACAGTTTACCATGCTAACTTTTAAAGCCCTACAGCCTTACCAAAACAAACAAGGGAAAGAATCTTGTAAGACTTTTACAGACTCTGCCTATCCAAGCAGGCAGTACCTGTACTTTATTTTCAAAGTTTACACTTAGCCCTAACACTTAGATACTGAGATAGCATTAGAGGCTACAAACTGCAAAAGGTTGCTCTACTGAAAGTGCACCCCCCTCCTTTAGGATACTGCATGTCTTCCTGCATCTTCTAATTGAATTTTAAAAGAAAAAGCAGTCTACAGACCCTGATCAAATCCTCAGTACACAACACAGTGGGACTCCACAGTATGGATTCTGCCTCTCACTCCTTCGTCCTGCTCAACCCTGTACAAAACCAATGCCATTCTGACCTCACAAGGAGAAGGAGCCAGGGTGTTGACCCCTGAGGAAGTAACCACTGTTTGTTAATTTGACCCAAATCAGATAATTCAGAAGTAAAGGTTAATGAGAAATTAAAAGAAGTCAGAAGATAGTTTTCACAAGGGTTCATTTTCTCCTTCTGCCAAATTCCCTGGTACCACTTACAGAGGAGCACAACACTTACGGTTTCCCACCAGCAGAACTGGACATCACAGTCCTCCACTCGGGTCTGCCTCCCAGGTCCGCATCCAGCACAACACACCCTACAGCGGCAAAGCCACATTTCTGATACCATGCTTCACTTTGACTGTCAAGAGGTAGGGGTGGAAGAAAAGCAGGCTACCGCAACAATACGATATGCAGTTTTGCCAGAACAACTGCAGTCGTCTTGGTAGCATTTTCCTAGTACAGTATAACAGTCTCCCAGCGACAGTAAGTCCTCCCTAGATGTGTGTATCCATAAGACAAGGGCCACCAAGAACGCTGACACTACTAACCAAAACCAAAAGGCCAGCAGCAGCCCCAGGGAGCTGCTTGCCAATGACCGTGGGCAGTTAGATACTTGCCTGGGCGGTTCTGACACAAGCTGGAATCCCCCCAACACTTCAGCTCATACAGAGCATTCTTAAGGGAGGCTTTCTGTAAGACTCTATTCATCATTTATTTTTCAAAATTAACAAGTGAAATGATCAGAGAGCCAACAGTGATCCCAGAGTTGCGGCCAGCTACATAGCCAAAAAAAGAGCCAAGTATGGTCAAAATGAAGCTCTTCAAAGATGGCAAAGCACTGCTGAAACTCTCTTCTTCACAACTCTTCCTCAAAGTCAGGATGCCCGGTGATGGGCTCACAGGCAACAATATCACAGAATATACTCTGCAAATTCCTAACTTGCTCTTCCAGCCAGTATGACTTAATTTCTTAACTCTTTATAGCTGCAAAGATCTTGTGGGCAAGTAATTAACAAACCCAGGGCCAAAAACACCCACTGCTTCAACCAGTGATGGAATTGCTAAGTCTCCCTCCCCAGACCAAAACCCTTGCCATCAAATCACTTTGGCTTCCACAAGACCCTACAGTCAAAGAGTTCAGCCCTTGGCATAAAAGGGTTAGTTTAAAACCTTGACAGTCTTCTAAACTAGAAAACAACGTTGTTTCACAGCGGGTCTCCAAAGCACGCCACGACTGAAGCCGAACAGCTAATGCAGTAGCTTTGCCCTCTGTTGGGCACACTCAGAAGCGCTCAGGCACACAGCCCGCACCAAGGAGCTCTCCTCTCCGCTCTCTTCAGACCAGGTTTACCCCTGGCCATGTGAGATCTTCCCCAGGCCCTAACTTGCTGAACGGACACAACCGCTGGGTCCTGCGAGCCCCGGACTTTGGGCACCACTTCAGCAACCAAGCCAGCTTCTAATTAGGGAAGCTTGGGCTG